>NW_019396380.1:28232-97697 GCF_000591075.1 Eurytemora carolleeae | reverse complement strand
CCCCTCCCATAAAGTTTATTTTTCAATAAGTGTTGGTCTGATACTGTTAGGATGTTTGCATGGTAGTTACAAGCTCATGATCATATAAATTCTAAAATTGCATGATCTGAACCAATACAAGCATTGCCTGATGGTGTAGTGTTTACTCGTACCAGCCTGTCTAAGATACAGTGAGCTGTTTACCCTGCAAAGAGCTTGCTCTTAATGGTCCATTGAGCTTGAAATTAACCAAATGGAATTAACCATATTTTCTTGATCAACGTTAATCTATTTTTTCCCATCTTTTTTGTATTTTCTATGTTCTTTCATTCCCATTTAATACCTTGATATAGTTTTTGTAAATTGTCCTTATTGGCAAAAATTATTCTTACTCTTGCAGATAGAAAAACTCAGATCTGGAAATTAATCTCGATATATTTCTATATTGACCTCATCAGTCCTGTAGAAAATAGCCAAACTTTTAACATAGAAAAATGAAAACATTATAACAATAAAAAAGGCAACATATAGGAAAAGTAAACACTACCTGGGCAATTTTTTTAATTGTTGTACGAATTTTGGTAAACCTTAAAGAATGGAATGTATATTGAATACAGAGGGAGGAAGGTTGCATTTTTAAATTTAATTTTTGATATGGTTGGTTGCACAGTTTTGTGCAAACAGGGCTGATTTGGGATCTAGTTTTAAATTTAAAAAATAAAAATTCCCCCTCAAGTTTTCCTGTATCTTCAACATTCACCTATGTAGAATATACACTACAGAACAAGGTTTTGAAATTTAACGGAAGAGCTTAAGACTTCCACTTCTGGATTGTTCGTTAGGTTGACCCATAGTCTCGGAACAAAACCTTTAAACTTAGTACTTTTATTTTCAGGCTTATTTTTTCCAGATTTTAAATCTTGAAATTTCTCGGATAATTACCTAAAATGGCAATCCTAGAGTCTGAGTGCTTTTATTTAAGCTAATTGAAATTATCATTTAAAGCCTTTTAAAATAAAAATTGATTTAAATTTTAAATGTTATTATTAAAATTAAGAATTTTTTTAAAAATGAAAACTAAAATAAACTATAAACGCCATCAGGTTTCCTTGATTTGCAGGTTCCTGTAAAAATAAAATAAAATAAGAAATTATATTATAGACACAGTTATTGCAAAAGTTAAATTTAAAAAAAAATAATTAGAATTCAACAACCAAAATAAAAAATAAAATAAAATTCCGTTAGTCTTTGATGTTAGCAAACAGTTTATTATGTGTTTAAGATAAAGGAGCACCGGCTCCATGATTGAGTTTCCAGCCAGGATGTTCATCCTGTCCGGAAAAAACCGCAAGGTTTTGAAAATTAACGGAAGAGTCCCTTAACCAACGGCAAAAACCGTTACTTATAAAATTGTTAACGAACAAAAACAGCCGTTATTGAGAAATAAGAAATAATCTGGAACGGCTGGCATTGTTGACCAGTTCTAAAATATCTTCCATCCGTTAAAATTGAGATCGTTAACGAACTGCGGAAAAAAAGGAAAATTACAGTTAACGTACGGAATGTTCAGTTCTTAACTAAAAAAAATAACAGCAGTACAAGATAAGTACTTCATTAAACGGTTTCAGCTAACCATTAACAAACCGCTTGAAAAAAGTCCGTAAATGCCCAGCCCTTACAAGCACTGTGTAGCAAGATTCTAAATGTCGTCCCTTGTGAGATATCATTATTTTTTTTAGTTAAAAGGGCTGTTGCATTAATTATAAGGGACTCTCCATTTAGCAGAGGCAAAAGATTAGACTTAAAATGACAACCTAAAACTCTTCAAATCTAGCAATTTTAGGATAAACTTGGGTTTCCACCCTCAGTATAATTGGGATGGTAAAGAAAGAAACAAGTATATAGCTGCATTATGCCTGGAATTATACATCAAAGAAAACACCAAATAAATTCTGTACAATTGTCTCTGAAGTCTCATGCCGTGTGGGTAACCCTGTATTCTCAGTTCGTTTAATTTAATATTACACAAATTATTTGCATAGGTTTATTTCTGGTTATCTGACTGTAACAAGAAAAGATCACATAAAAACTAAATTTTTAAAAATTTCACACAATTTGGCAACTTAAGTATAGCGAAAACCTGGAGAAATATATAGGTTGGGGCCCGGTGGGTAACAACTTCTTAGGTCGTTTAATAAATAAAAAACAGTTACACAGCCAAATACAGAACATAACAAAACTTCTTTCCAGTGTTCCGCATACGTCAAAATATTCATTTTTGGAGGAGAAGAGAGGAGTAGGAGGAGTAGGAGTAGGAGTAGGATTATGATGATGATGAGGAGGAGAAGGAAGCGGATGAGGATTAGAATGAGGATGAGGATGAGGATGAGGAGGAGAAGGAGGATGAGGATGAGGAGAAGGATGAGGAGGAGAAGGAAGAGGATGAGGATGAGAAGGAGGATGAGTAGTAGTAGTAGGAGGAGGAGGAGTAGGAGTAGGTGTAGGAGTAGGAGTAGGAGTAGGAGTAGGATGAGGATGAGGATGAGGATGAGGATGAGGATAAGGATGAGAGAGGATGGAGGAGAGGATGGACAAGACATAGGCAGCCTAGAAAGAGGAAATTTTAGAACGTGAGAGGTTAAACAAACCTTCAGTGAGGAAAAAAACAACACTTTTTCAGCGAGTAGGTACAAACACGAAAATTAAATTTAATTAAATTAAACTGGTTCGGAATAATTCTAATAGATTTACTCCGATGAACCTGAATTAGTAAGGTTTGAAGAAGTCTAGGTGAGGCAGGGACATATTGAGGGACATATTGGCATCTCGTTTTATCACATGAATAATTTTTCACAGGGGTAACACACGGGGTTGGAGGAGTTTTACACCCCCTACACCCTCACTGTATACCTACACCCCTTAATATATACATTTATAGATCATGACATGAGATTCAATCATAGTGCTGAGCCCTGTACATGGAGTTTACGTACAGTAACTTAGTTAGGTATACTTTGTTTACATATTTGCGTTTAACTGTACATAACAATCACAAGCTATGATAAATTGAAGTTCTACTTGTTTATTTCTATTCCTCATCTTCTGAGAGGATCTTTAGAATATGTTGGAGGAATTCCAGGGGCACCGTTCATTCCTAGGGGGTGCCCTAGACCAAGGGGCGGTAATCCTAGTGTGGGAGGTACGGAGGCTGCGCTATAGGGGCTAGAGAGGTGGGGGCCAACCATCTTGTGCCCCAGTGTAGTAGGTGGATAATAACCAGGCATTGCATACCCGGCCATCTGAAGCGCCTTGGCATGATCCAATTCGCTCAAGCGCATTAGTTCACGTTCACGTGCTTCACGCAGTGGATCACGAAACAGATCCATCCGGTAGGGATCTCGGAATGGATCAAGGGCGGCCGCGTGATCGAATGGATTCGGCTGCCGGATGGAAACACCGCCGAGAATATGATGTCCAAGCATTGCCATGCTTGATGCGGCCATGTGATGCGGTGCCATCTGATGCGAGGGAAGACCATATGAGGTGGGTGTAAGGACTGATCTACCATAGGGATCAGTTGATACTGGTAACATGTGAGATCTGGAGTAGTAACTACTGGGTAAACTAGTAGGGGGTAGTCCGTACCCTTTCACCGACGGACTATCACTCTTGTGAGGTCCATTCACCGTGGGACTATTCCTATGAACGTGAAGTAGGGACTGACGACTAGACGGCCGATCGTCCAAGCCGTTAATTCGATGAATGGTATTTATACTATGATCTGAGTTTACACTGGTTCGTCCTGTGATCACGGGGGGGCCTCTGATACCTTCTTTCTCCATGACTATACATATCTCATCGTCTCGGCGGGGATCACCACCACCACGAGACGCCGATGGAGGACGGGAGGATTGACGCGGCAAGGACGATTCTATCCGCATATCAAGAACGTTTTCGTCGTCCTTTCTTGACTCTGATTTAGATGGATTGACTTCTATGATCTGCGGGCTGCTATCACTACGGATGGGAGATCTATCCCTTGAATCCAAATCTCCATTTCTGTCCTTTTCCTGAAAATCAGAAGAGTTGAGTCTTCGCCACAAACTCACATTTTCTAATCCTTTTATCTTTTCAACCTGATGGTGTATACCTTTGATTTTTTTTTGAAAGAATTCATCGTTTGAAATATCAAGGTCTACGACATATGTTGCAAAGATATAGGGATTAGAAAGTCAGAGTTAGTGGCGAAGACTTTTAAAATTAAGTTTAAAATTGTGAATGATAATCAAAGAATAAGACTGGGGATTATTACAACTAATGAGAAAACGATTTGAATGGACTAAATTTCATTTTGATGCAGATCCGGATCCAGGTTATTTCTTTAAAAGTTACTTAAGCAGAATTTTCAAATTTTTTGTCTTATTTTTAACTAAAACTTGACTTGAAATCAGGAAATTTTTGCGGATCCGGATCCAGGAAGCCAAAATCTTGCGGAGCCAATGGATCTGGATCCTAAGCACTGAATTTTAAAATATTAGTTCTCGTAAGTTGCGAAAAATAATTTTTGTTAACATCTATCTAACCATGAGCTTAACGGATACTGATTTTCACATCTCGTGATGAAAAACTGCTGAAGGTTCTTTGTATTTAATTCAGTGCTAAGGATCCATTTAATTTTGACGCGGATCCGGATCCTGGATCCGCACTGGAAAAAATGGACCCAGATCCGGATCCCGGTTTTTTCTTTATAATTTACTGAATTTTTTAACAAAGCAAAATTTTCAATTTCCAATGTTCATGAATAAATAAAAAGAAAATCAATATTAAAGGAATCTTTCAGACACGAGATAATTCTTGAAAAAAAGTTGTGAAATTTCCACATTTTTCATGTTATCTTAATTTTGAATTTTCAGGTCGACTCCCTATCCCTCTTCGGAAAAAAAATTTTGTTTTCAAAAAAAAAAAAGGATTAAACTAACCTTAAAACTGGATCCATCCCTTCCTAATCTCATCTCATGATCCCTATTCCTCTGCAACCGATCCCTTTCCTCCCGCTCCCTTCTCTCTCTATCCTCCCGATCCCGCCTCTCTCTGTCTTCCCGTTCTCGTATCTCTCTATCCTCCCGCTCCCGTCGCTCCCTCTCTCTGTCTAAGGGAGGTTTTCCGGGATAATGCGGGCTACTGAGGGAGGATAGGGGAGGAGGGGGCCCGTAGTGAGGAACAGAAGGTCGGCTAAGATGTTGGGGCATGGCCCCAAGTCCACCGAAGGGGGCGGGGCCCCCGGCACTGGGATATCCGGGATAAGGTCCTGAAATAAATCAAAATATTTTTACGGAACACTTCATTTTTTTATTTAACTGAAGTACAATCCTAAAATGGATTGATTGTAGATTAACAAGTCGTTGACGTTTCATAATTTCAACATCTTGTAAAAGGCAAAACATTCTTCCTTTCCTTTCTCATCTGTGCTGTAGAAATTGAAACGTTTGGAGCATAGTGTTTCAATAAGAACATATTTTTCACCAGTGCTCAGGATCCGGATCTGTTGGATCCGCAACATTTTGGAAAAATATACGGATCCACGGATCAGGATCCAAGGAACAAAACATTAATCAACTGCGAAAAAAAGATTTTTACTGATGAAACTCAAATCTGAACTGTTTAAAAAGATATTATCAAAAATTTTCTTATTGCTGCATGGTTCATTAAGTTGAATTATTAAAATAAGCGAAAAAAAGAAGAAAATTAATTTTAAGTTTTCTTTTGTTAAAAAATCATAAAATCCGGATCCATTTTTCTCCTTGCGGATCCAGGATCCACATTAAAATTAAATCAATCCTTAGCACTCTTTTTCAGGGTTCAAGGTCAGTGTGGTGATTCGTTAAATTTGAAACTGTTTTTATTAAAAATAAAGTTAATAGGTTACAAATAAAAGACAACGGAACTGATTACTCTACGTACTTTCTTATTTTTTCTTATATCTGATTTCGTGGTCCTTTGACATTTCAAACTATAAATTCTGCTATATCAAAAGTTTAAAGTTTGAAAAATGATTGCAAAGATATAGGGATAAGAAATACAGAGTATGCAACGAGTATTTCAGTTTTCTAATGCTTACCTAAAGGTGGAGCACCATAGTAACGCGAGGGTGCCGCGTATGGAGATCGTCCCAGGAGGTCGTAAGGCGGGGTGGGGAGACCCATAGCCCCACCGTATAGTGTGGGGGTCCGCCCCATTAGATCCTGCGGGGGCCCTGGACGTTTTCCCATATAATCCGGACCCGGGGGTCCCTGAGGTTTGTTTAACAACTCAAAACCATGAGGTTTAAGACTGTTTGAAGTAGGAGGACCATTTTTATTTTCACTTTTTGCTTTCTGTTGATGATTATATATCTCCCAGGCAATTCGTACATGCATTGCGTTCCATTTACCAGTCTTCTGAAACATAAAGTTAATATTAAAGAAAATGTCACAAAAAAAATGAAAGGGTTTACGCTAAATAATAATTCAGCTGTACAAGTACACGTAATTTCCAGTAACCCTTCAAATTTCAGAATGGCACGTCTAATTCACAACGGTTACTATAAAAGCTTTGTTTATTCAAGAATGCGTATTGAGTAAGATATTAATGTTTTCTTTTTTAAAACTGACATATTTCATCTGTGGTTTCCTACAAAAGTGATTTGCGCATTTCTGGTGCAGGAAGAATGAAGGACAGATAAAGGTTCCATCGGTAAAATTATTCAATCAATCAAACATTTGTTCTATCTTTTTACTTTAAGAAGTTCAGAAGGTTTAACATCAACAAAAACAAAGGAATAAATGATGGTGAACAACTATGGAATCATAAAAAATAGATTAACGTTTTAATTGACCATTTTACGTCGGAAAAACAAGCAATAAAAAAATCTAAAAAAAAATTATTCCTTTTAGCTAGTTTATTNGCGTTATAAAATAAAATATATTAAAATAATTATATTTCTACCTAGTACCTACACTAAAATGTAAAGATAGGTGTAAAATACTAATATTAAGAATTAATTGAGGATTATTATCAAACTTTAAACTGTATTTTTATTCAGTAATTAGCTCTTAGAAAATACTTATAAACTTTATTTAATAATTTACTTTTTAATAGATATTAATTTTCACTTTACATTGACAAAAATGCAGGGGTTGATTTAGGTTGATTTGTCGATCTGATTTCAGATCAAATCGTTATATTCATAACGGTACTCTTTACCTTTTATCAGACTTATAAGATATAAATATCGTCGTTTTTCAGCTCGTATAAATTTTTAGATGGATTTATCACTTCTAACAAAGTTTAACAAGCGTAGTTGTATAAAAAGTCACTAGAAATTACGTGCAGTCTCTTTAACATGAGCAATAATAACTTTCCCGCAAAACGTGAACGTGAACGTAAACAACGTCAATGTCAACGTCAACGTCAACGTCAACGTCAACGTCAACGTCAACGTCAACGTCAACGTCAACGTCAACGTCAAAGATGTAGAGCAAAATTTTCACATTGACTCAAACAANTCAACGTCAACGTCAACGTCAACGTCAACGTCAACGTCAACGTCAACGTCAACGTCAACGTCAACGTCAACGTCAACGTCAACGTCAACGTGTAAGATGTAGAGCAAAATTTTCACATTGACTCAAACAATTAAAATTCAGGCTTTTATTTACTTTAGCATTTTTATAGTTTTTAGAGGCAATTTATTTTGACAAAACGGTAAAAAGTTAAACATTAAGATTGTATAATCTTGATTTCAGGAAAATTAATAATAATTAATAGATTTGAATGGAAGAGAAGAATTGGTTTCTTCCAATAATAATTTCACTAAAAAAATTAGCTTTGACCCACCTTAGGCTGTGATTGAGTGGCTGGTTGAATAGATGCTGCTGAGAATGGAGGACCCTGCAGAGGTATCTGATGAGGGTAGGAGGAGGAGGGAGTACCCAATCCTGCAGCTCGATAGAACAAGGAGTCAGGTCCACCCAGTTTAGGAACATCTTTAACCTAAAGAAATACAGGGGTTAAAGGGACAGTACACGGGATTATATGCGAATATTTTGCCCGATTTACAACGGTTCATTTAATTTTTTTGTCTAGTTTTCAACCTTAAGTTTGATTATTTCCAATTCCTGTGTTCTGTAAAAGGGTATTGTTGTGAACCAAGTGGTCGCATGGTTGATGATGCGGTTGTGTTTATGATCGTACCCAAGTGTTCCCATGGTTATTGTGGTTATAGTTTAAACCTATCTTTTTAAAGTCTGTTAACCCCCAAAGCAAAATCTAATAAACAAATGATAATTAATAAAAAATATGTTTACCAGGGGTGAGGGAGGATAGAGGGGGCCCGGAGGGTATTGTGGTGCACCCATACCCCTGGTGGAAGAATGGGGGCCAAGGTGTGCCCCTAGCCCCCTTGAGGCAGGGTTAGGACTAATAACAGTGGCCAGGGTTCCGGAAGCACTAAATCTATCTAATTCCTAAAAAGGAATAAAAATATAAAATAAATAAAATTAACATAAAAAATATATCAATCCTACTTCAATGCAAGGAATATAAAAGAAACTTCCATACAATAATGTGTACTGCAGTTTCTGGGTGGAGCCTAAAGAAAGTTCAGCCTCTGCAACACTGAAAGTGTTTACATTCCTCCCAGAAACTGCAGTACACAATAATTTATACAAGTACCTGTTATATTCCTTGCTTCAATATACTTAAAAAATTGTTAACTTACAGGTCTGACTGCTGGGCTCGGAGCAGCTGATTTAGAAGGAGCTGCTAGTGAAGCAGCTGCAGGAGCTGGAAGAGAAGCCGCTGTCAAAGGAGCTGGTAGAGAAGCAGTTGTTGAAGATTGAGTGCATCCCACGGAAACACTGAAAAATTGTTGTAATGTAGAAGGAACGGGAAACGTAATTTCAAGTGACCCTTCTTTGATAGAGTGACATGACCGATTCACATCGCTACCCTTAAAAGCTTTGCCTGAGCTAGAATGAATCATATATCCATATTTTTATTTTTGAAAACTGATAGTCATTTGTGGTTTCTATACAAAAGTGACTTGCGTATTTCTTGCTTTATGAAAAACGGAGAAATTATCAGAATTAACACTTTTCAAGATATAAAAACGACGGTATCTTCAACATTATTGATCAGAGCTGAAAACTTTAGAATTGGATACCCGTAATCCTGATCGCTTAATCTGAATATTTACTTTGGAAACTTTTAATTTTCTTTTTAATCCGATTTTGTTGGAACATCACATTTTCTAATACATGTAATAAAGATACGTTTGATTACAGATACACATACGATGCTATATCGATTGGACTAATATCCGATTGAACTAAAGTCAGCTGTTCACAAGCCGGCTTTCAGAGCATTTAAGCAAATATAAATTTAATCTTCAGGTTCTTTAAGGACTGTCGACCTTTTCAACATTAATCCAAATCTTACGTTCGTTCAATCGATCATCAGTTCAATTGATATGACACCAAAAATGCGGGAAAATTAAAAACCGGTTTTTCAGAAGTTGAAGAGGGCATCTCTAATCTCTAGACTAAATTAGGCTCGAGATTAGCCAAAGAGAGGGTCAAGCATTGATCTCGATATCCACCATTCTAAAGTTTTCAGCTCAGATTACATAGTTTAAAAGGGTACATGTTAATCGGATAAGCCTCTATTTTAAAATGAAGGCTCACTTAGAATTACAAACACAGTCCCAGAGAGACTTTAAAGCTTACGTTTAACTAGACGAAATCCCCATAAATATCAATATTCAAAATCCAAGTGTTATCACTACTTTAACTTATCAAGAATAAAGAAGTGAAAAATACAAACTTTAAGGCAATATTTTTAGACAATTTTTCTCAAATTCTTTTCAAAAAAGGAAAAGAAAAAGTTTAAAATATGCGTCAAAACTATCAATATCTCTAACTTTACGGTTTATTTCGTCAAATATAATAAAAAGTATGAACACCAAACACAATTTCTTAAAACACAAAACAACACTTGTTGCAAATTTTATTTTACCCCATGGATTTTTGGTTTCGGGATAGTCAATTAATTTTTAGAGCATAAGTATCAAAAAGTCCCGTTTTCCAATCCCTGATAATAATAGTTAAAATTGTTTTCAGGGGTGTAAACTTTCTTGAAAAATCTTATCCTCCGCCCTCTTTTGAAAACCATTTTTAACCCAGAGAATTTAGGGAGTTTCGCCAAATCGAAAAAACGATTTTTAGGCGAAAATAAAAAAATATTTAGGTAAAATGTATAAAAAATAATGAAAAAACTACCCGTTTGATGTCCTTTTTTAAAACCCAGATCTTCAAAACTAATTGTTCCCCACCCCAGGGGGGGGGAAGGTTTAATTCTTAAAAATGTACACCCCTGAATGTGTTGACCGCTGATTGAATACTTGGCACTAGTTTTAGTTACCTGCCGCTGCTCCATGAAGGTTTAGTGGATGAACCAGAGAATGGTACAACTGTTCCAAGCCCTGATACTCCAAAAGCAGGTGCAGGGGCTCCAAGAGAAGGAGCGGGGGCTCCAAGAGTAGGTGGAGGGGGAGCAAGAATAGGCGCAGGGTCTCCAAGAGAAGGAGCAGGGACTCCAAGACTAGGTGCAGGGGCTCCAAGAGCAAACCCTTGGGCTCCAGAAGCTGGTCCAGGGGCTCCAGAAGCTGGTCCAGGGGCACCAAGTGCAGATCCAGGAGCTCCAAGTGCAAGTCCAGATGCTCCAAGAGAGGACCCTGAAAGGGTTGGTCCCAGAACAGAGCTTGATACTGCAAGAGAGGAAACAGTAGAAACAGCTCCAAGTGATGATAAACCTGGTGATCCTACAACATGACCAGGGCCTCCAAGAGATGGTCCAGGGGCGCCAAGGGATGGTCCTGGGGCTCCAAGTGCTCGACTAGGGGTTACAAATGACCCCTGTGTCCCTATAGGCGCTGGACTAGACCCAGGAGGTGTCCAATGACCGCTGAAATAAAAATGAGATAAAAGTCACACTAATTTTAAGTCACTTTAAAGCTTTAAGAAATGCAAGTATGCTCTTTGCAAGAATCTTGAGACTGTTTTGTCCGCGTAAATCTAATGACAACTGAAGCCTGAGCTTAATTTATAAGACCGGTCCCGGACGCCATAACACAGGCAACTCACAAAAGAGAAGAAGAATTACAATTTTTTTTGGCCCAAAAATCCCATTACATATTTTTAAAGAAAAACAAAAATTTTAATTTATTTATTTTTTGTTTAATTTCTCGAAAAAGTGNAAACGGTTCACAAACGCTTCTCAGACATTTTTTCTCTTTTTTTTGGTATTGCCATTTAACTAGTTTTTAAGTTTACTAAATTATCAGTAGAATAAAAACCGAACAGACTCGTAAAAAATGAAAAATAAATTATTACAAAAATGAATGAGATAAAAACCTGTGACTGGATGAAACAGGTCCTCTGGCTAGATCCTGTGCCGAAGGCGGACACTGGGAATGTATTGAAGATGATGTTTGTCCCTGCAGCTGAGCTGGGGCGGGGCCGGGGGGCTGGGCTTGCCCGCTGGAATGACTTGTGGGTGTTCCCAAATTATATCCGGATGACGGGGGTTGTAAATTAGTGGCCGGTGGTCCGTTTGGATGACTAACAGGGAGACCGTAGGGATGAGAAGTTGGTTTGCTTTGCGGATGAGAAGTTATCGGCGAGTACGGATGAGAAGAGGATGGGACTTGGGACTGAGAAGTGGAGACTACGTGTGGATGAGAATTTGTATTTGGATATGGATGAGAAGTAGGGAGTGTTTGTGGATGAGAATTTTGAGGGGTGTTGGGATGAGGAGACGGTTGGGAGTGTGGATGAGGAGACAATTGGGAGTTTGGATAAGAATTATGAGGGGCGTGGGTATGAGGAGACGGCTGGGAGTTTGGATGAGAAGGTTGGGAGTGTGGATGAGGAGACGATTGGGAGTTTGGATGAGAAGGTTGGGAGTGTGGATGAGAGGAATGAGAATGTGGATGAGGAGACGGATGAAAGTGTGAATGGGGAGAAGGTTGGGATTGTTGATGAGAAGGTTGGAAATTTGGATGAGAAGGTTGGGAATGTGGATGAGAAGGTTGAGAATGTGGATGTGAAGGTTGGGAATGTGGACGAGACGGATGTGATTGTGGAAGTGTAGGTTGGGAATATGGATGAGAAGGTTGGGAATGTGGATGAGAAGGTTGGGAATGTGGATGAGCACTAGACTGATGGTTGGAGCCTGCTGCAGGAGTAACGGAAGATTGAATATCCTTATATGAACGTGGTGCTAGAGAACCGTTCTGGACACTAACCCCAGATCTAGATTTAACATTAGTATTAGAATCCATCCTTAAAACCTTTAATGCATCTAAACCTTTAATTCATCTAAACCTTTTATTCATCTTCACCTTTAATTCATCTAAATCTTTATTTCATCTAAACCTTTAATTCATCAAAACCTTTAATTCATCAAAACCTTTAATTCATCAAAACCTTTAATTCATCTAAACCTTTAATTCATCAAAACCTTTAATTCATCAAAACCTTTAATTCATCTAAACCTTTATTTCATCTAAACCTTTAATGCATCAAAACCTTTAATTCATCAAAACCTTTAATGCATTTAAATCCAAATGGGCAGATTTTTCTTATAATTGGTATATTTTCAATTTAAGCAAAAAGGGCAAGTTAGACGCTGAGGCCCGTTTTTAAACATTCAAAGTTAGAATCTGAGTTTCAGATCGTAATTCAAAATTGCATGGTTGACAAGTGTGCTTTTAATTTTACTCTGATATAAAACATATAAACTAAACGATTTTCAAAACGATGAATAACATCGGTTTCCGTGGACCTCAAAACGATGGACATCCTTGGTTAGACATGAACAGTATTAACGAACATAATTTTGTTTTCAGAGAAACTGTTTGAAACCTAGATTATTTCTTTTATACGCAGCTTAACTAGAAACTTGCTCCATAAATAAATAAATAAAATAGTTAACCATCATCCCGTGGGAGTCAGAAAGGATTATCATATTAGCGATCGAAAAAGTAACAGAAAAAAACTGATCCACTACTATTTCACAAATCCCTTTTTATAAAGTTGATCAATATTAAGGCCGTTATATAAAGGGACCCTTCATGCAAAAGATGATTTGTCTGATCAAGTATGAATTAGATATCGATATTTTTGTTTCTTTAAACTATTTATTTTCATTTGCAGTTTGGCCTGCGAAAGTAACCAGCGCATTCCTCGCATATAAGAAGTAATGGAGAAACTCGAAATTAAAACTTTTTCGAATCAGAAAAACGACGGTATCTTCCACATTTTGACCAGATAAGGTTTCAAATCAGTTTCATATCAGGGGTAAGGTTGTAAATCAGGTATTGCCACCTTTGCATGGAGGGTCATTAGAAATTACGCTACCAGTCCTTATAATGGAAGAACTTTGGTTTCTAAATAACATCAAATATACAAAGATTGTTCAAATGTCGTCTTCATTTTCCACAATGGTGTGGGTCCCACTAGTTTTTTAAATCGATTCTCTTTGCTAAATTCCCAAATTGCATCTTTGTTTGTTTAATTTTCTCTAAGTTTAAAATATTGGGGAGAGTATTTTCCAATAAAAAATATTGAAAATACGGCTGAACGGAAATTTTTGGTTTAAAGATATAGTGACTTCTAACATTAAAGCTTGTGATAAAAATGTTGAAAATTGATATAATCCGAGTTTTAGATTTCAATTTGACATGAGATACATCTTTCAACACAGATATCATAATTTCTTCGTATAAAAACATTAATTTTCCTAAACCTTTCAGGATCCAAGGGACAAAATATCAAACCAAACCTGCCAACAAAATTATTTTTGCAACAAAATCTCAATTGTTAAATTAGCAACTTCCTATAATCTGAATTGTTCAGTAAGATTCAGCATAAAAATAGCGATTTTAAAAACTTTTTTCTTCTTTTTAAAATTTCATAAATCTTGAAGAAATAATGCCTTTTGTATCTAAATCCGTTTATTAGGACGGATCCGGATCAAAATTAAATAAAGCCCATAGCTTATAACTGGCTTTACAAGTTGAATGGAACGTAATGTATACATACACCGTTCCGGGAGGATGAAACTTATATATACGCTTTAGATTTCCGCAAGAATTAAGCTCCTTGGATCCGGAACCGGAGTCGCAAAATTATGAAGATCCATGGATCCGAATCCAAATGTAAAACATCAAAAAAGTTGTTGTTATCAAAACACGAATTTAAAGCGTCAAATAATGAGATTGACAATTATATCAAGCTTCTAGATAAAATGAGCGGACAACAAAAATTGTTAACTTTTGCTGAAAGTGAAAAGGGATTAGAGCAACTAGAAAAAATCATGGACAAAATACGGATCCGGATTTTCTTTACACAACAGATTTCCGCATCAAAATGAAATGATGTAAAAATGTAACTATGTAAGTAGCCCTTGTAAAAATATAAATACCTTTGAGAAATTTCTCCATTTGTCTGGTAAACTGGATGATTACGAGATGAACCGGGTTGGACCGAACCTGGACCGGATGGTGCCGGAGCAGAGCCGCCTGGAGGTAGACCGGAGCCGGGTTGTCCGACTGGCTTTCCGGCAGTGGAACCCGGATATGGAGCGCCGGGATATCCAGGATATCCGGATGAACTGTTGGGGTAACTAGAAGAGCTTACCGGATAGTTTGAACTACCCGGATGTCCGGTTGTTGAGCTGGGATATCCCGGGTTGGAAGGTGGGTAGCTACTTGAATTGGTTGGGTAACCAGGTTGACCAGGTGCAGGCGGGTAACTATATCCTGGTTTATTATGGTAACCACTGGGATAACCTGGGTAACCTGAGGGAGGAGGATAACCTCCAGGATATCCAGCAGTAGGAGGATATCCACCAGGGTATCCTGTAGGGGCAGGATACCCGTAGGTTTTATACTGGCCAGGAGCAGGACCAGCGGTCGTATTCCCGGGTGGGCGGTATGCCGGGTGAAGACTTGAATGATGGGTGGAGCCCGGATGGTGCCCACTGCCCGGGTGAGAGGCTTGTGCTCCCGGGTGATGACCAGGGTGATGTGAAGGATTAGAAGACTGATGATGTCCTGCTTGTTGGTTGTGGTGAGGCGGGTATACACTAGGGGCGGTATATATCTGGCGGGGGGCGGGGTTCTGATGACTGGGTACTCCAACTAAAAATTTTACATTTTATCATTATTTTTCAAATTTCTTTTAAATGTTTACAAACACTAACTGAAGTCATTCACATTCTTATTTTCAAAATTTAGAGTATTTTAAAATGTCCGTTCTGAGTTTTAATTGTAACTAACTGATTTGTAATTTTGACCTCAAGCCACAGCATGAAGTACGTTATACTGTGTGCAACCTACTTGGTCTCGTACGCTTGGTTTGGTCTATACTGTTTGTAACAACCCCCCCTTTCCCCCTACCCCAAGTACAGTCTAACAGTATAAAGCTTGATATGAATTACGTTTGATTTGTACTGTTTAAACCCAATCCATTGCAAAAAGGTTAGTTTAATCTCAGTACTGTACAGTTTATATGTTGTGGAGAGTGCAGAGATCTATTAAAGGCTAGAATATGCGATATTTTCCACAGCAGGTTATATTGTGTACAACTGGAGTACACAACCAATTAGCACAGAAATCTATATTCAGAAATGTTAAAGGATTCTATGGATACAAAATACAAACCCTTCAAACAAAAGACTAAATACATGAAGTGTATGTTTTATATTAAAAGTTAGAGTATTTCTTTAAAAAATTGTAAAACTTAATTAAATGCAACACAAAAACTTTTTGTTGTACGACTATCAGGCCTACTTAGCCCAGCCAGTGAAAGCTGATTTGCACTCATTGTAGTCTGTGATTGTAGTACCTTGAGGATGTACTATCTAACCCCAACACCTGATGTATGCGTTTATTATGTTCCGTACCTGGTGCAGTACGTTGTGGAGTTGGACTAGTAGAGTATGGTCTATATAGTCCTCCACCTCCTCCTCCTGCTCTCTGCTCTACGGGAGGAACGCCTCCTGATTTATGATGAGGTAAGCTGAAGTTCAGGGGGGCGGGCTGCCCCGCCCTAATTCCTTCACCACCGTATCCATTTACTAAAAAAAACATAACTTGTTGACAAGAGCACAATTAAATATCTTGAATGTAAATAAATCAAGTTTGAAGTGGCATCATTAAAGGGACTGTAAGCGGTATTTCAAGTAACCCTCGATGCAAAGATACCTCATTTTACACGGTTCCCTTCAAAGCTTTATCTCATCAAGTTCCAATTAGATTTCCATGCTTTTATTTATAAAAAAAAGTTAATTACGCATTTCTTGTTTATTAGAAACAATAGAGAAATGAACAGAAATAAACAGCTTTTATCTTCCACATTTTTCAAGGGTACCGTTGTGAACCAGGCATTGCTAATTTTTCATAGAGGGTTACTTAAAACTACGCTCACAGTCCCTTTAACAATTGTTCATAAAGAGTGTCGTAGTAATTTAAAATGCACTTAAAGATATACCATTACCCAATTTACAACAATTTAGATTATCAATATTGTTAAATGTATTTTTTCGTGGTTGAAAAGTGTTAAATTTTGACAATTTCCTCCATTGTTTCTTAAAAGCATAAGTAAATTCTCAAAGAGAAGATTGTGGACATTCTTTATTAAAGCTTGTTGTGAATCGGACATGACAGTCCTATTACACAGAATAATTCATCAAAAAGAATGGAAAGGTCCTTTTTTTACTCCTGCAGAGTGAAAGAATTTGAACTCGTGCTTTTATTCTATTTGATTTGGTAATAAAACCTTTAATCTTAAATATACAAAACAAATGAAATAATTAATTTATATTTCACCTTCTGTCATTAAATATTTATTACTAATAAAATAATTTAATGACCGGCATTATAAAATATGGAACATTGAAACTGTATCACACTGTTTAGTAATTAAACCCTTGTCAATATTTAATTAGATTCTTCCTTCTCTTGGACCAAATCATTTTTGCAATTAAACGAGTGTTTGAAGGTAGTGTCTGGCTGAGCTGAGTGCAGTTTGTTAGGACTCATTTGAGACCTGTGAGACGTTTGTACAGTGCATATTTGTTCAGCAAAAGCACAAATTCAATCTTTAAAACCCTCATAGATTATTCATTTTGGAGGCATGATTTTTACAACCGTTATTTTTAAATATTCTAAAATGACGACGAAAAATGTTTCTACAGTAGATAAATTGTCAATAAATCAATTTTATAATCAATCATTTCTTTATCATCATTATAATGAATTTCTTATTCTTTACAAATTTGTTCGCAGATTTCTTCAAATTTTCAAATGTCCCGTATTCATAAAAATTTCAGGAAATCTACGGAAAATGTTTATGAACAATGAGACATTACAGAAACCAAGAACTGAACAAGATTACGTATTTTGATTTTTAGGGATTGTTTCTCAAATATTAAATTAAAGGGACAGACCGGCTATGTAAGGTAGTTGAACTGAGTATGCAGTGTTGTGGAAAGCTTCCTTAGGATTCATTTGAGGCATATAAAACTTTATAAAGATCTGTAAATCCTGAGTTTGAGCGCAAATGCGACGTTCAAAACTCCTACTTTGGGAGTGGATACGTTTTCAGAATTAGATTTTTTTAATTATTGAATAACGACGACATAAAATGTAAAAAAATTCAACAGTAAACTAATTAGTTGTTAAGGAACCGGTAGAGAAAATAAAAATTGATCTTATCATTAAAATTAAGTAATCTTGTTCAGTTATTAGTTTCTGTTTTCTCATTATTCACAAAGATTTTCTGCAGATTATCTGGAATTATTATTGAAAAGGCGACATTTGATGAATTTGAAGAAATCTGCAAATAAATTCAAAGAAAATAAGAAATTCAATATAATGATGAAAACATAATAATTGATTCTAGCATTGATTTATTGACAAATTTCTTTTGAGAAATATGTTCCTAACCATCTTATTAGATTACTGTAAAATTTTTACTTTATTTTTCGTTTTCGTATTTGAAAATTTAAAAGAACCCAATTCTGAAAACGTATCCACCCCCAAAGTAGGAGTTTTGAACGTCGAATTTGCGATTCACACATCTTTAAAAAGTTTTATATGTCTCAAATGAATCCTAAAGAAGTTTTCCACAACACTGCAAACCTCAGTTTAACTACCTTACATGGCCGGTCACTCCCTTTAAGGGTTCCTTAATTTCACGTCTACAGCTTCTTTAAGTATAGGGGGATAAGTCATCAAGTACAGAATACCCAATTGTGATACATTTAAGAAATTGTTATCAATTATTCATGTTTACTGTTTAGTGCGCAACTAAGATTGAGATCGATTACAAGGTCCCATAAATTGTATATTTTATTTCATAAAGATTTTTTTTTATTATCTAACGGGAATAAATTAAACATCGTCACATTAAATTATCTCATTTTAAATATTTATATTTGACCAATTAAGAATAAAATAAAATGTGTTAAATTTATATATTGTTTTATTTTACCAAAACTTTAGACGTGTATCTATAGAACAAGATTAGTTCCTTTTTCGCGTGGGGGCAAAAAATCCGGGGTAAAAAATATAAAATCTTTCTATTTAAAAAAAAACAACCAAAAATATGGTTCAAAACTGAAAATATCGATATTCAAAAGCTGAGATCAAAGGAAAACATCTTGACACAAACCCTACGATATGAAAAAATACTTCAACCTCTGTTGTTTCATGGACGGATTTAAAGGGACTGTCAGCGAAATTTAAAGTGACCCTCCATGCAAAAACGGCAATAACGTTTTACAGCGGTGCCATGGAAACTTTAATCTGATTTGTAGAGAAACCAAAAATAAAAATAATTAGTTTTCAAAAATATAAAATTTCATTTCCAGTTCACACTTATTAGGACAAAGCCTTTAAGGGTAGAATTGTGAAACAGGCATTGCAATATTTGCTGGAGGGGGGTCACATCAATATTATTGAATAAATACCTTTTTTCTTGGGAGAAAACAGGTCACAAACTCCTTCTGAGGTCTAAAAATAAATATATTGATTCCATTGTGATGATTCATGATACAGTGGTATACATCCATTAAAAAATGATATCCCATTTTTCTATTTAATAACAAAAAAAATCTAAATTTGATTTTGAGAAGGTAAGTTTATTTTTTTCAAATAGGTATTTTGGGATATAGATTTTTGAAAAAAAAACCTTTTCAATTTATAAAAAAAAATAATATAAAGTAAAACTTCATAACTATTTTAAGAGACCTTCTTTGAGTCTAAATTGATATCATTATTAAACATTTTGACTAAGGACAATTTTTTTTAACATTTTTGACAAATAAGCATTAATTATTTACATCAATAATTATTAAAAGAATCATGTTATTTGTTTTAAATGTCCTCCCGTTTATTTATAATGTACCCCACTGTATCACTGTACACTAGTGATTAAATAATCATGATCAATCTTGTCGTCACACTGTTTACAGTCGATATTAGTAAACATATTTCATGTCTGTGTCATCCACGTCTTATGTCACTCTTGTGTACATAATTCCTTTGTAGATTATAAAAGGTCTGCGGCCGGGTGGGAACTGAAAAAAACCCCCCCCCCCCCCCTCCCACCTCCACTACCCGTCTTTATCCGCCGGTCCGACTAACCCCGCCCCATCCTGTACCCGTCTTTACCCGCCGGTCCGACCAAACCCGCCTCAACGGTGGGCCACCCGTTCTCAGCCGGCAGAACAAAAAATTGTTTAAACTTGACAAAAAACATTAAAACTAACATTTTGAAGCAAAAAAATCATGTGTCTAAAAATTAATGATTTGATGTGGTAAATTAAATAAATGTTTTTAATTTTCTCTAGGACAAAAAAAAAATATTATCCTAGAAAATCGTTATTTTTCAATAAAAATATAAATTTTTCTTTTTCTTTAACTTGTAGCGAAGAGAAATAAAAGTCAAAGGGGATTTTGGAAAATATAAACCACTGTATGGGGATTATGTATTTGTTCCTGGGTGGGGGAGGGGGGAGAACTCGAGAGAAAAGAAATTAAGAAGGACTAGAAGTGCTATAAAAGATTCTAATACACTGAAACAGCGGTATAAAAAGAAAATAAAACGCTAAAAACGCCATAAAAATAAAACCTTCATACCCATAAAAAGAGGCTGGCATATTATTTATTCATCATTCAAAGCAAAGCAACCCCCCCCCCTCTCCTTCATTCTATTTTTTTCTACATAAATGTTTAAATCAAACCCGAGTTTTATTGTGCTTAAATATTCCCAAGCAAAACTCACAGTTAATTGACAAATCTTCTTTAAACAATTAAAATTCCCAAAAATATGCTTGCAATTAATGTTTAAAACACATTTATGCATGGAAATATTAATTTCTGGCAGTATCGAGCAGATGTGAATGCGTCTATAAAAATATTTTATTGCATTAACAAAGAGCTTTCTTTTTGATGTCAACTGCTAAAAATCCATAACACAATTAACGGAAAAATCTCATCTATCGCAAGAATTTGGATATTTATCGGCATCAGATAAAATTATTTAAATGCGGGAAAACATTTTAATCAGTCCTCCCTACTCTATAACATCAATTGAATTCAGAAAATGTTAATTCCTCGGTAAGAAAGCTTGCTGTATGCAACTATTTAAGCAAGACTCAATAAAAGAGAAAGATATTACTTACAGTAGATTCTTTCGATTCCCATTCCTTTCCCGTTCCCATTAAATTTCCATTCCATCCCGTCCCATCTCCTCCCGTTCCATCCCATCCCATCCCATCGTCCCATCCCATCCCATCCCATCCCATCCTCCCAATATGTTAGATCATTCAGTCTAATCTGAAAACTTAATTTTGTCATAAAACGCAAATAAAAAAGGTCGTGAAAGAAAACGTAAAAAACTATCGTCAATTGTCTCTTAAAACAGTCTACAGCTTTAAAACAATATGAATTAGTGTTAATTGTTAATGCAGGTTTATTTGGACGAATGCAAGACATTAACTATAGACAAAAAACCTTTAACAATGTTCAATGTATGTAATCTGTATAATGTATACTGTTAAGCATACAGTGTACATTGCATAATGTACAGTGAACAATGTAGAGTACGGTTTATGCTGTACATTGGACAGTGTAAAGTGTATAATATAATATAATCTGTAAATTGTATATGCCGTACAATTAACAATGAATAGTGAACAATTTACAGTGCACGGTTTTTTTGTACATTGTGCAGTGGACGGTGTATGGTGTACAGTGTACATAAAATAGCTACTATGACTCACCTTATTATGATCTGAATCACTCTCTATATCGCACTAAACAAAACAAACAAAAATAAAAATGTGCATGGGTGTTATTTTATATCTAATTCATGCAAAATTTATATTAAAAAATTCTAGTTTAAAAATATTTAAAAAAAACTTACACTATATCCCTTATCCGAAATATCACCGGTTTCCTTAAAAATAAAAATAAATAAAAAATGTGTTTTCAATATCATGCAAAAAAATAATATTCCCCCCCCCCTTCCCCACTCTTTCTTAAAATAAAGATTTTTTTCTGTATGCTTAATGTTTATGTGTGTGCATTTAACAAATTCTACAGAAATTCGGTCTGGAAAAACTTGGGGATGCTTTTTATCAGAATTACGAGTGAATGCCTTTCCTCGGACTTTAACAAAAAGCGTTGAACACAGAGGTCCGGAACATACAACTTGACGAAGATACTGGTGGAAAAACGCGGGAAAGAAACGGGGCAAAAAATGTTGGAAAAACGGGGATAAAATGCGAGAAGTGAAGTGAGACGAATAAGAAGGTAGATTGACTGGGCTACCCTAGTTTTTAACCCAGCAGTGAATGTATCTATCACTGAATGACAATGATAAAAAATATTTTCTTAGATCAAATCTACATTTTCAAAAACTTCAGGGAAATTTAAAAATATTTTAAAAGAACTATAATCATGAGAATAATTGGTAGATATCCGAAACCCCCTCAATCTACTTTTTTGCTTTAACACACATTGTTTTGTGCAGTAATACATGGGTAAAAATGACATAATAATTCGATGCTTGAAATTATTTGGATTAAAAATGAGAAGAAATGCTTCAAAATATTCCAGAAGGTTAAACCTATTTTGCCCTTTATCAAATAGTAAAATAAAAAATATATTAACGTATGGGGTCTGGGGGGTTATGTAATGAGTGAGAAAATAAATGATATCACCCCCCCCCCCCCCTGGAAGTTCGTAAAACCTGAAACCTAGCGATATGAAGTGATTTTCGATTAGTTTAAGCCCTCGCACTTAACGGTGTTATGAACTAATAAAGTTTAACGGGCTGCTTTTTAACCCTTGCTCTAGCTGGACAGTGAAACGAAAAAAGCAACCGGAAATTTCACTTTAAGTGATACAGATATTCTTTGCAAAATATATAAGTAACGTAGGCTCCTACTTTTCTTAGTCCTTAGTCCTAATCACATTTTTAACTCACAGTATAATCATACTAATTTGGGAACCCAACTTTGACCGGAAATAAAACTTTCCCTGTTAAAGTCAACCCTCTCCACTGAGGACTGATAAAACAGGCTAAGAACATTTCCGAGATACTACCAAATTCCCCGATCAAAATCTAAGGCAAATCGGTCAAATGGTTCATGAACTATAGGTCAAACTAACGCAGGGAAGGGCTAAAAGTGGTTAAATGAGGGAGGCGGATAAAGAGTGAAAGGAGTGGGGGGGATATTGAGTGAAAGGAGGGGGGGGGCGTATATAAAGTGCATGGAGGGTGGGGGTGAATATGGAATGAAAGGAAGGGGGTGACTACCTAATTTCAATTTATGGTAAATAAGAGAAGTATATATGTTGAATTTAGCCTCTACAACCCTAGTTTACACGCAGTAGTAAAATCTTTATAAAGGATCTTAAGTTTATCGCTGGAGCATAAACTAGGTTTATATCAGGGACAAATACTAGTTCGGATTTCAGAGAGAGATAAACAATTTGTTTTTATCACTAGATTCAATTCAAGGGACTGTCCATATAATTTCAGGAGACTACATTTTACAGAGTATATATATTGGGAGATATTCTTGTTCATGTTTCTAAATTTTTTTTACTGCTGTTGCTATTTAAAAAAGGTTTGAAAGAGGCAGTTAGTGAAAAAATATCCGTCGCCAATCCCTTCAAAGGGACAGACTGGATATCTCAGGTAATTGAACTGAGTATGCAGTGTTGTGGACAAATTCTTTAGGATTTATTTGAGACATATAAAACTTTTAAAAAGATCTGTAAATCCTGAGTATGAGCGCAAAGTCGACGTTCAAAATCGCACTTAT
This sequence comes from Eurytemora carolleeae, assembly GCF_000591075.1. Lineage (NCBI taxonomy): Eukaryota > Metazoa > Arthropoda > Copepoda > Calanoida > Temoridae > Eurytemora > Eurytemora carolleeae. Next base: position 74,276 of record NW_019396380.1, on the reverse strand, counting down.
GGGTGGATACGTTTTCAGAATTTTTTTTTTTTAATTATTTCATAACGACGACAAAAAATGTCAAGAAAATTCTACAGTAAACTAATTAGTTGTTTAGGAACCGGTAGAGAAAATAAAAGTAATCGAAAATAAGTAATCTTGTTCAGTTATTAGTTTCTATCTTATCATTATTCTAGTTTCTCGTTATTCACAAAGATTTTCTGCAGATTTTCTGGAATTATTATTGAAAAAACGACATTTGAAGAATTTGTAGAAATCTACGAATAAATTTAAAGAAAATAAGAAAATCAATATAATGATGAAAAAACAAAATAATTGATTCTAGCATTGATTTATTGACAAATTTCTTTTAAAACCTAATTAGTTTACTGTAAAATTATTACTTTATTTTCCGTCGTCATTATTTAATAATTTTAAAAAACCGATTCTTAAAACGTGTCCACCCAAATTCATGATTTTGAACGTCGACTTTGCACTCAAACTCAGTAATTATACATCATGGAAAAGTTTTATATGTCTTAAATGAATCCTAAAGAATTAGTCCACAACACTGCATACTCAGTTTAACTACCTTGCATAGCCGGTCTGTCCCTTTAAAGAACTTTTTCCTACTTTTTAATATTATTTCTCGTAAAAAATAGTTTAAGGATGACACTTAATTCAGACCTTGCAAAAGAAAATCAAAGTTTTTTTAATATAATGCGTCACTTTTGGAGAACTTAACATTTTTGCCACGAAATCCTGCGGCAATAGAGTTATCAAGCTGAAAACTCTATGAATAGAATAGAATCGTCATGGACAACCTTCTTTGTGCTAATTCAATTTTATTAAAAACATTTTGTTTTTAAAGTTTTCGTCTTTTTGAAGCCTTAAAAGGCCATTTACAACATCTGCACAATTTTTTTTTTGAAGTTGTATGTCCTATTTTTGTTGATTTAAAATTAAAAATATCAACTTAAATTTTCAATCTCAGACCCATATCTCTAGGACAGCGCAGAGTTAAAAAGAAAAAAATCCCCAATATTTATATCTTTCCCGCATTTTACAACTCGCGGATTTTCAATAAATTTCAATTTTAATATGTCTCCATAGTTTGGTGGAATTTATTGTCCGTAAACAGGACTGAAGAACATGCATAAAATTCAAATTGGCAATAAGAGGAATATAGAGGAATATAAGAAAAGATTTAACATGGTGCAGGTATGGAAGAAACCGGTTCTTTACAGGGTAATAAACAGAATAGTAAACATAAAGTGGGAAGCTACAGTTTTAGTTGACAAACACAAAACTATCTATCCATTCATCTATCTATAAATCTATCTAGTTCTCTATCTATCTATCCATTCATCTATCTATATATCCATCCTTTTGAACATCCATTCATCTAACCAACTATCTATCTGTTGAACTATTTATCTGTTCAACTATCTATCTGTTCAACTATTTATCTGTTCAACTATCTATCTGTTTAACTATCTGTCTGTTTAACTATCTATCTGTTCAACTATCTATCTGTTCAACTATCTATCTGTTCAACCATCTACCTGTTCATCTATATATCTGTTCAATCATCTAACTATCTATCTGTTCAACTATCTAGCTGTTCAACTATTTATCTGTACAACTATTTATCTGTTCAACTATTTATCTGTTCAACTATTTATCTGTTTAACTATCTATCTGTTTAACTATCTATCTGTTTAACTATCTATCTGTTCAACTATCTATCTGTTCAACCATCTATCTGTTCAAATATTTATCTGTTTATCTATCTGTTTAACTATCTAACTGTTCTACAATTGACCCTTCCCTCCGAATTAAGGGTATAACTAACCCTGTGTGTGGTATAACCATGTTACTAGTATTTATCAGAAATATACTACGTCTACAAGCGATAAAACGAGGAATCCTATCATTCCATCCTATCTATCCATCTATCCAATCTATCTTATCTGTCCTATCTGTCCCTGTCCTATCTAGTCCTGTCCTATCTGTCCCTGTCCTATCTGTCCGTGTCCTATCTGTCCCTGTCCTATCTGTCCCTCTCCTATCTGTCCCTGTCCTATCTGTCCCTGTCCTATCTGTCCCTGTCCTATCTGTCCCTGTCCTCTGTCCCTGTCCTATCTATCTGTCCTATTGTTTGTTACTATGAAATGAGAAGCTAGTTTCTAAAATAACTCTGATGCAAAATAAATAAAGTTTATACTCCCAATATTAAAGATTATATTACTGCCAAGTTTACCAAAGAACCTCATAACTGCACCGTATTTACCACCAATATGAAAGTGTTCTCACTGCAGCCAAAATGAAAGGAAATTGAGAGGAATTTCATTTTTGCCATTAACTCGATGCTGGAAGCATTTAATATTTTAAACTTTGAATTCTAAGTTTCAATGTTCCGCCATCAGTTTGCAAAGATATGGAGATTAGAAACTTAGAGTTGCACAAAAACTCAATTCCTTTCATACTAACGATTTTGGCTATTTTTTTACTTAGAAAAGTAGCAATGTGACATCAGTACTAGACAGAGGGGATGGACAAAATAACAGTCCTGATTACACCGTACGCGGGAAATATTGGAAAAAAAATCCGCCAGACAGTCACAAGAAAGCCAAGGGTCATAAAATATGAAATTGTTAAGCAGGATTCTCCGTTCTCCCAATATTCCTGAAAATTAAAATATCCCCGGGTTTGCAGGGCGCTAAAAGAACATAAAACGCTTCATAAAAACTTGTTATTACACTGAAGGCAGGATGAGGTGCAAGCTAGTGTAAAGGGTGCATACAAAAACATAAATTTTTGCATACAAAATAATTTCACGTTAATAACTTGTTAGTTTATTGTGTATGCTAAAACCGAATGTGTCATGCAAAGGACAAAGAGACAACTTTACGACACGTATATTTATTGACAACTTACTGAGACAAAAATGGTGTAAAATCCCGTCCCAAAAATAACAAAAAAAATTGTTCCCTACCTTCTTTTCCATTTTAAGCTTCTTTTTCTCCTTCTTTCGTTCAGCCGATCCCTCGGACTTTTTTCCCTCGGACTTTTTGGACTCAGACTTTTTGGACTCGGACTTTTTGGGTTCAATGGGTTTCTTAGGTTCCGGGGGTTTCTTGGGTTCAATTTTCTTAAATACTAGTTTATGCCAGGGGTCAGGTAGTTTTCCCATATTTTGTCCAGACCATTTCACAACCTCCTAAAAATATAATTTTTGGAATAATTTTCTTTTTATCAATTCAATTCAATTCAATTCAAGGAGCTAGGGAAGTCCCGTGGGCTCCTCGATCTAGCTGGGGTACGCCATCACGATCCCGTCTAGATCAAGGCTTTTCAGCCTGACATAGTTTAGGCCTAACGTCGGGTATCACGACCAAATTTGAGCCATGAGTCCGGATTAACTCCTTCCGCCAGCGAATTACCAAACAAACTATTTCTAGTATCAATTAAATGCTGGTGGATTGAGTCTCCCTTCCGGGAATACAGGATACGCGCGTTTACTATTATATTATTATATGATCTGATAAGATATGATATTGATAAGATATGATTTAGATGTGACAATAATGTCGATAAGATATGATTTAGATGTGACAATAATGTCGATAAGATTTTGATTTAGATGTGACAATAATGTCGATAAGATTTTGATAACTATCGTTCTACATATACTGCAAGGACGAGAAAGAAAATGGACAATTTTTTTCAATTTTTTCAGAGCACTATTGTGAACCGTTGAAGGAATATAAAAGCCTCGGTTAGGCCTCCGATGACGGGTTAAAAAAAATAAAAAAATAAAATATTTGATTTTAACCAAATGAATTGCTTTTATAATATATATAGTTGATGAAGATAAACTTAAACTTTCATAAATATTAAATTTTCCAATTTAAAGTTTGAAAATTGATTTTCTCGTCCAAGGAATATAAGAGGAACTTTCATAAAATAACGCGTTCTGCAATTTCTGGAAGGAATGTAAACAAAATGCGTGGGAAGCACTGTGTGTGTTTACATTACTCCAAGAAACTTCTGTACACTCGTAAGGAAGTTCATAAAAAGTCTAAATTAATAATTACTTCTTTTAGACTACACTTTATGAAACTTCTTATGCTGTTATATTCAGTGGTAAAAAAATTAATGAACATTAAAAGGCAAGTTTTTTCATCTCTTTTTGATACTTTTTCTCAAAGTTTTGTTAATTTTCCTAAAAATCTTTTATGTTTCCCAATTCAACAAAAAGACAAACAATTAAGAATTATCTATGAAATAAAGTTTTATTTACAATAGAGTTACTGTTTAACACTATTTGACATTGTTCTATAAACGTAAACCTAGGATTTATACTTCCGTTGGAAATGCAACACAATTCTTAGAGAATTCCTCTTATTTAAAGGGACTGTAAATATAATTTCATGTGACTCGCCGTTTACTGAGTGGCATGTCAGATTAACAACGGTACCCTTAAAACCTTTATATAATCAAGAATGAATTAGCTGTCCTTGTTTTTCTCTTACGTAAATTTACTTAAAAAGAATAATTTTTTAATGCTCTTGAAAGCTTGGTGTGATAAGGAATGAATAAGATATCCATGTTTTATACTTTGAAAACTAATTAAGATTGAAGTGGAACATTATAAATCAGACATGCCCCATTTGATTTTTATGGATGGTCAATAGAAAATACAACAACAGTACCTTTATAGGGTTATTCAACATAATGAAGAGATATCAAGTCCCAATACAGGTTTAAATCAATTATAGGAAAATCTGATTTATTCATTTTTAAATTGGATAATCTTATTCTACAAATATGAACAAGAAACGAATTCTTCCGCCTGAAAAATATCGGCAGAAGAATATTTGACATTTTCCGCTATTTAAGTTATAATTAAATAGTAATGTAATGTTTTCAACATAAGATTAAAATCTAATAACAATTTCGCATTTTTTTAAAGCCATTTGAATTTAAATATTCAAAAATATAATGTAAAAAAAAAGAAAATTTGTACTGCAGCAAACCATAAATTCTCTCAACATCACTAGTCTTCAGTGGGGGGAAGTATATTAATTATGTTCGTCTGTCTGATTCAAGCATGAATCCAACGATGAAAACGGTAAAAAATCCGCGAAAACGTTATTGTGTTACGTAGGGAAAAAAAGTTGCAGGTAAATGGAAATTGAAGTAAGAGTCGTTAAGCGTTCTAAAACTTTATTTACATAATTTTCACTCCCTGTATAACTAACGCGAGGTATATAGAAGGTTTAATTTGCCAATTCATGTTTTTGTTAAACTACATTCATCACCATCATGTTGGGAGGAATACCTTCTTGTTGCTTAAGACTACAAATTATGTAAATTTAAATGATCCCCGGGGTCATTATTATTTCCCAGACTCTCCTTTAAAAACGGAATAAATTTTTCTTCCTTTTATAAACTTTTTACCCTAAAAACTTTTTTATATTTTTGCCTAATAATGATTTTTTTCCCCCGGTCCAAGTCAGCGAATAAAACCATAAAAAAAATCTGAGAGAAAAAATGATTTTCAAGTAGGGAGGAAAGATTTTTCAATAAAATATACACCCCTGCTCTCTTTCAAAACATGTAAAGAAGAACTGAGTAAAAAAGGTGTTGAGACAATTCAAGATAAGACATTTCAGGATATTTCATACTTTAACTTTTTTATATATATGTCAAAATTCATATCGTAAGATATTCATATAGTAAGATATAGTAACCTTATAAACTATGAGTGGGGTTAGACTTCATGTAAAATCAAAATATTCCAACTTTTTAAAAAGTAAAAAATTCTTGATAAACAACATTTTGTAAAATGAGTTGTAAATTGGGAGAAAAAATGAACTTTTTGGTACTATTTACCACACTGCTGAAAAAGGACTATCAGGTTTCAAGTCAGAACACCTGAACTATTTCCAGAGTATGTTAACATGCAGTCTACTGAGTTATTATCTCGATTGTCAGGAAATGCCACATAGAGAATTTTCTACAAATCGATTTTTAAGATATCTTATAAATCTAGTGCATTGACAGAGGTATAAAATCAAACGTAAATTTTGTTTAAACACTTTAATATGCTTCTTCTGTTTTTTTGCGACATTTTACTTTAATATGCTTCTTCTGTTTTTTTGCGACATTTTACTTTAATATGCTTCTTCTGTTTTTTTGCGACATTTTACTTTAATATGCTTCTTCTGTTTTTTTTGCGACATTTTACTTTAATATGCTTCTTCTGTTTTTTTGCGACATTTTACTTTAATATGCTTCTTCTGTTTTTTTGCGATATTTTACTTTAATATGCTTCTTCTGTTTTTTTTGCGATATTTTTTGAACTGTTAATGGCAGGGCCTCCAAATTTTGTAACTTTTCATGAACAGCCATAAAACATACTGTAGTAAAAAAACAAGGCCCTAAGTCAACAGCCTGACTAGATACGACCTAAAACAGTCTTTTTGATGTGCTTTTTGAGGATTTCACTTCAAAATTCCAATTTTATGCAGTACAGGAACAGTCAGAGTTCACTTATGGCTTCGATTTTTTTTTGATAAAAATCGTGTCTAATTTGGGGACCCCGCCATTAACAATTAAAAAAATATTGTAAAACAACAGAATCACCTTAAGCAAGTCTAGAAACTTAAGATAGGTTTGTTATCAACCTGAAAATGCACTTGATTTCAACAATATCTTAAAGAATTTGCTCAAAATTCCCTAGATGGCATTTCCTGAAAATTGAGATTATAATTCAGTAGACTGCATATTTTAAAAAAAAGTTCAGGGGTTTGCACAGAATGAAAATCCTTCAATAATTTCCTCCTCGTAGAGGGCTTCTTCCAGCTTATCATTCACCTCCTCCTTCATCACACTGTTCTTCTCCCCTTCCTTAATATCGTCGACCTTCATCTCCTCGTCCTTAATAGCCTCGTTCTTCTTGTCCTCTTCCGTTTTCTTTTCGTCCTTTACTACCATGTTTGTCTCGTCCTGAAAAAATTTAAATTTCAAATCAGGAGTATATAATTAAAATGATTTTTGAAGATCTAGGGAAAATATTAACGATTGCACAATTCACATCCTTATTCTATTTATACTTTTACCCCAAATATTCATTTATTTTCAATAAAATCAGCGAGAAAAAAAATCGTAAAAAATCATGATTTTTAAAAGAGGGGGATTTTCCAAGAAAATATACACCCCTGTTTCAAATTTTGTTAGTTTACATTGAAATTTTACTTGAATATTTAAAGTTAAAAGGAATATGGAGAGAAACACTAACAAGAAAAATTATATTCAAATTTGTCTGTATTTATTAAATCCAATTTTTAAAATTCAAAATTATAAATTGTTAAAAAAAAACAAGTTTGTCAACTAAGGTGCCGACAAAAAAATCCCTAGTCTACAACATTCACAGAGCTAAACAAGTCTTTTTAAAAATTATAAGAAAAATTTCGGCTGACAAGAAACAAACACAAATTATTTTCAATTAATTTATAATTTTAGAAATAAATTAAAAATTTTATTTTCGAATGAAATAATTGGGATTGTGCGGACATTGGAAAAATACCTTAATTAGTAATCCTTGTTTATCATCTTCCTTATCTCCATTTTCCACATTTTCCTCTCCAATTTCCATCTTAACCTCCTCCTCTTCCCCCTTTCCGTTAATTTCCCCTTTTATCCTGTTTCTTCCCTCTTCTTCTTCCTCCTCCTCTTCTTTACTCTCCTTTATCTCCATCTTTACTTCCCCTTTTCCATCCTCATCCTTAAAAAAAATATAATTAATATTTGATTTCATAATTACAGGGAGGTATATTTTCAGAACTTCAAAATGATTCCGGGGGGGGGAATGAAAAGGAAACTTAAACCGTTTTTTTATACGTTTTACCCAAAGTTAAAGAATAATTATTTTTCAAGGAGGTATACATCCCTGCATTTGGAAAAGTATATAAAAATATTATTATTATTAAATAATAACAAAAACGAAAGAGAGGAATCAAGATAAAAAAGACTGAAATATGTTAAAATTACACTGCAAACACTTGATGAAATCATATATATTCACTAATTCTACAGTGATTAATCATTTCGTTTGTCAGCTGTTCGGTAAAATTCTTATCTTTACTTCACAAATAAGCGAAAAAGAAGTATATATTTTAAATAGTTATACCAACATGAAATAATTTTCGAAGAACTTTACCCACCGTAAAAAATTGGACATTTTCCTTCATGGTACGTTTAAAGTTTTTAACAAAAAAAAAATTTCTTTTCTCCTTGAAATCTGTAAATAAATATAGCTTGTCTGTTTGTTTATGTCCAATAAACGCCAAAACGGCTGAACCGATCGGGCCCAAATTTTTTGTGGGACCTTGCGTGACTCTAGGGAAGCTTTATGATATATCATAAGTAAAAATTTGCGTTAAAAAGTTTTTTATTTTAGTAAAATTTTGAAAATGAGCGAAAAAATATTATGAATTACTCAAATTATTTTGCTTTTGCTTCATACTGTACAAAGCGAAGATGCTCACAGATAAAACCACAATTAAAAGCAAAGAGAATAAAATATATCTTAGAGAGGAATTTACTAGAAAAAGTGTAAAATGGCCATTTTGTTGTACTTTTTCCATACTGCACTTCACATATTTGTGCTATCTAGCCTTTTGGGCCCTGAAACATCATTTAAGAGAAAATCTAAAATCAATATTAAAAGAAAACCAAATTGTGAAATAGGCTAGTTTCATAATTGACCAATGATCATTTCACAAAGACTCTATGCCTTTCACTTTACAAACGTTGATTTTCCGTTTTAACTATAAATCAAAATCAAATGATGTTTTTTATTCACCTAATTCATATTATAAAGTTTATTTAAAATCTTTTATTCCTAAATTTTGATTAGGGAATTCGGTAAAACTTTACGAAAATGTTCTCAACTTAGTGTAGTTCTTGGTTGACTTCAGTGTTTAGGATCCATTTCATTTTTTTGCGGATTTGGAGCCAGGTCATGAATATTTTTTTGCTAAAACTTGATGTACAATTCAGAGAAAATTTTCAATAAACTTTCTTTCTCCATCAGTTAAGACTATTGTTTTGAGCAGTGATTAGGACCCGGATCCGTTGGATCCGCAAGATTTTGGTTTCCTGGATCCGAATCCGGATCCAAGGGGTAAAATATCAACCAAAAACTGCGAAAAAAAAAATTTTTACTGCTGAACCCAAATCTGAACTTTTGAAAAAAGAGAGATTATAAAAATTTCCTAATTTCTGAATGGTTTTAGGATAAAAATAAGCTAAGAAAAATAAAACAAAAAATTATTTTTTGTTAAAAAAAATTCAGGAAATCTTAAAGAAATGACCTGGATCCGGATCCATTTTTTTCCAGTGCGGATCTAGGATCAGGATCAAAATTAAATGGATCCTAAGCACTGGTTTTGAGAGTAATTAGATTTTATAGATTTTGGTTGATATTTTGCCCCTTGAATGTTGCAGATACAACTGAACTAGAAACCTTGGCATTGCTCGTCTTTATTTAAGGAAAACTGAAGACTTGGGTCCAAGCTGGGTTCCCAAGCTAGTACATATTATATATCAGGGACCTTAATTTTAATTTCTGTTTTGTCTAGTTCCGGTTCAGGTGAGGAGGCTCGTTCAACCTCCATCTTTGCCTCGATATCTTTTCTAGTTTTTCAACAATTAAATTTAAAATTCCTTCTAAAATTTGTCATGGGATCACATTTATCGGAAGGGGCCGAGCGCCAAGGCTAGAACAGGCAACGGCCGGCCAGGCGCTGCGGCCACATATTCACAATTTCATGAACATTTTTTTCATGAAGGGAGAACGGGCCAGGGGTCCAAAGAGCCTTTTCTTGGAATTTACCACAAGTACAATATTTCTTCATGATGGTGAGTCTGTATTTCAGTAAAATGTAAATTCAATTAAAATTTAAGTACTTTAGAACAGGTTAATATTATTGAAATTCCTTCGTTTCAGCTTCTGGTTTATTTTATCCTGATCCCTCCCGCCAGAAACCGCCATCGCCAAACCCTAGCACAAATAAAACCATCATCGCCGAACAAAATTAGAAAAATATGAATGAAAAGAAATTGCAAAAACATTTGAATGAGTCAATGGCGATTGATGTCGTTTATCTTGCTTTCCTAGATTCATAATTACTCCATCCAAGCTAGGGAGAGAATATGTTTATTTGAGGAATTTTATCACATTATACCTCGCGCCGGTGCCTTTGCAATCTTCAAATTGGTTTTTCACATGTTTAATAACTTGTCGTACATTCACAATCTGAAGGGATGAACGTTCAGACAATTTTTTATAATAGTTTTGTTTAACTTAATAACTGATTTATTTGTAAATATTCACTCGGGGACAACAACATTTATGGGAAAATAACTTTATGCTGTTTTTGTTCTTAGTTGTCCGCCATGACAGTTTAGTGTGCGACACTAGCGATATTTATTCCTCTGGTGGCTTTAGCCTGAAACAATGTTTGGGTCTATTCGGCCGCATAATACTATTCACATGTTCAAGACTTACCAAAAAGAAATTAAAAATATTTTATGCTTTTTTAAGATCGTAAAAACATTTGATGAATACAATAGGAAAAATTGTACCATCATAAATTTTTACATTCCCGATCTGAATCATTAAATGAAATGAATTGTGCGCCCGAAAAGACCAACCTAAAATCCAATTTATTATTATTTGATTTCTTAATGCATGCTAAATCTCAGAATCTGCTAAAAAAAATAATTTCAATTTAAAATGTTTCATGTTGGATTGGGAAGAAGGAGAGATTGAGGGGAAAAAGTCAGGGAAGAAGGGCAGATTGAGAAGAAGGATATGTTTGGAAGATGAAAGAGTTGGAAAGAAGGAAGATTAATGGGATATTAGGAAGAAGGACAGTTTGGGAAGAAAAGGATAGGTTGGAAGAAGGATGGGTTGGGAAGAAGGATGGATTAGAAAGAAGTATAGGTTGGGAAGAAGGATTGGTTGGGAAGAAGGATAGGTCGGAAAGAAGAATGAGTTGGGAAGAAGGATGGGTTGGGAAGAAGGACGGGTTTGGAAGAACTAAGAAGTGTGCCAAATGCCTTACTCCAATAGTTCTTTTAAGTCAGCACCAATCTAGGATTAACCTTCTGTATTCTCAAGTTTATATCAATCGAGAAACAACACTCGCTGCATTTACAAGTTGGTTCCATATCCTGATACAACTCTCTTTATGCTCAAGTAAGTATCATTCAGATACAACTTGCTCTAGAACTCAATATTCTCTAAATACTTCAGTCTGTATCAATCCAGATACAACACGCTCTGTATTCTTTAGTGTTTATTGTTCAGATACTACTCACTCTTAAACTCATTGTTCTCCAATAATACTTTAGTCTGTATCAATTCAGATACAACACTCTCTGTATTCCTAGTATGTATTTTTCAGATACAACTCGCTCTCAGACTCTATGCTCTGTACACGAGGAACACGAGAAATAGTGTTTGTCTAAACGTAATAAACGTAATAAAGCAAAGGTTCCTGTCCATCTGATTTAATTAAGGAATAATCTGAGTTCGTTTCTCTTGTGTTCATTTGACAGACCCAAAAATCGATTTTGATGGTTATTATATCGTTAGAACTGACGAGGCTCAACCCAGACCGAAATATATTCAATAAATGTGGAACTAACATCTACTTTTTTACTCTACAGAGGTTTTGGTCCATCCCCATCACCGAATTTTAAATGATCAAATTATTTTGGGTTTTATGGTACATGTTTTGTTCAGAAATTAAATCGCAGTTAAAGTAATGAACGTAGTTAGGGCACAGATAAAGTTATAACGTAATATATATATATATATATATATACAGGTATTTATAGGTTTACAAAATATGGGGTTTATTACTGTATTTATTACAGAAGAATAGGTTGGGAAGAAGGATAAGTTGGAAAGAAGGTATAGGTTGAGAAGAATTATAGATTGGGAAGAAGGATGGGTAGGGAAGAAGGATGGGTTGGGAAGAGGGATGGGTTGGGAATTGAACCGGATGGGTTGGGAAGAAGGGTGGGTTGGGAAGAAGGGTGGGTTGGGAAGAAGGATGGGTTGGGAAGAAGGATGGGTTGGGAAGAAGGATGGGTTGGGAAGAAGGATGGGTTGGGAAGAAGGATGGGTTAGGAAGAAGGATTTGGGTTGGGAAAACGGATAGGTTAGGAAGAAGGATGGGTTGGGAAGAAGGAAATGGGTTTGGAAAAGGGAAAGGTTGGGAAGAAGTATAGGCTAATATTTTTTTAAAATTTACTTTTCAACATTCCAGCACGATTCATTTTTTCTGTACATCAACAATATTTTACACCAAAACAGTCATAGGATGAATAGCTCTAATGCATCACTAAACTTTCTTGAGGAAGGATCCTTCAGAAAAAGGGAGGGGGGCAGTTCTTTAGTCCGTATCAACAAAGATTAACCAGAAATGGAAACTTTCGCGTTTGGATAACCATAATCCCGATCTGCACATGATCTTGATATCTACAATATGGGCCCATTTGAATTTTACGCAGGATATTTTTTTCTATTGATTTTGAACATACGGAATATTACCATTCTTTCATTGGTTGAACGCAAAATTCCCTGTCTAATGATTGTCTATTCCAAGGATGTAGTGAATTACACCCTTGGTCTATTTAGTATTCCGGGATATCTGACTGGCACTGTACGGGCTATCTAATAAGGATTAAATTAATCTATAGATAAACAAAAGATCAAAATCAAGCTTGATCTCGATAATCACAATTTAAGAGTCTCCAGCTCAGAAAATTATATTAGCAGAGCCGGGAATTTTAGAATTGGCGATATCGAGATCAATGCTTGATCCTCTCTTTATCTTAATCTCGAGACTAACCTAATCTTTTGTTTGTATCCAAAAAAGTGTATAAAATTCAACCAATCAGATTGGCGTATCAGAAGCCGGGAAATTTGAAATTTTTCGCGCCATTTAAAGGAGAATTCTCTCATTTAATCAAGATTAATATGCAGAGACGATCGGAGAATCTCTAATTTTGAAAACCGGTTTTTGATTTTTCTGTACTATATCCAAAAAAGAGTGGATTAAGCAAGAAATTAAAAATCGGCAGCTAAAGGTATCCCATTTTATATTTACCAGCTCAGAGTTGAAAACTTTAGAATGGTGGATAATGGGATTAATGCTTGATCCTCTCTTTTTGATAATCTCAAGATTAACATAATCTTGCAAGATTATCTTATAAGTGTATGAAAAACGATAAAATTCAAATTGATATTTAATCATCTGAGAAACTGTAGCAGCCAATCAGAGAAAAGCGGGCAACCAATGAGAGAACAGAAATATTCTCATTGGAGAAAACAATTAACGGATATCCAAGGAGAGAGAAAAAGAGTGGATTAAGGACAAAAACGAAAAGTTTCCACAGTGGATATTCGGATCAAAAAGTCAGAATTAAAGTTTTTCCATTCTAAAGTTCCCAGCTCTGGACTTACATTTTTGTTAAAATAAAAAGTGCACTGCATTTTCTAAGAAGCTAAATTACACTCGTTTTGAAAACAAAGATATATGAGAGTTCCTTGCCTACGTGGATCATTTAGTACAATTTTATTGGTTTTTAATTAGTATGTATTTTATTGCTCACAATTTCTAACTTTAATATTAAAGAGAGTGTTCGCGAATGAAAGGGGGTTTAGGCTTACGGCGGAAATAAAGCGCTTTTGATCGCTACTAATCTTACTTCTATCTGGAGAAAATTGTTAAAAACGACTCATAAGAACGTAGCGTCCAATAATGTCCATACAAATTCGGAAAGTTGCAACATTCAACTCTGATCGTAAAATAATCAATTTAGTTCCAAAGAAATCATTCAGAAATTACAACCAATAATCATCGATAATTTTTCGAAGCATTTCTATATAGTTGATGTTTCTTTATTTTTCATGATCTGAGAGTTACTTTTGAAATCTTTAATTCCTGTTTCGAGGATTTTTGATAATGAAGACGACATTTTCATATTTTCCAGGAATATTCGAAAATCCAGCGCCAGCGCAATATTATTTTAAAAAACCAAAATCCGAAATATTATGAAACACTAACTTTATAAGAAGAATGCGTCGAAAAATAATCGTTGACTATTAAGTTTGTAATATCTGAATGATTTGTTTGGAACTAAATTAATTATTTTACAATCAGAGTTGAATGTTGCAAATTTCCGAATTTCGGAACACAGTGATTTCCAGAAAGTGAAATCTGGCCATGTATGCAGATATATTAAAATCACCAAAAAGGAATAATTCATCCGGTGTACTGCACTGTACAGTAAATTATAGTCCCGTTTTTCCTTTTACAGTATTTATGTAAAAATGACTTGAAAAATGAATTATGGAGTTTCTCTGATGAACAAAAAAACGTTTTTAAAGACACATGCAGAAATACTTTATTATCAGTAAATTTTTTTAATCTGAAAAAAGCAATATCTAGTTGAGGTTCGTCATTATTGTTCCACCAATAGTCTTCTCTTTCTCTCTGACATCCACGACTGAAACACAATTGTACAATGAGTACCAGAAAACTCTGGAATAGGAAGACGACTTTCAGGCTCAAATTATGACTTAAAAGTCTCATGAACACCAATTGAGCAGTGTAAACAGACCCATTTCACTTAATGATTAAAATACACTTTGTTATTGCTTTATTGTCGTCTTCCTAATCCATCGTTTTCTGGTTCTCACTGGATATAAAAATACTTTCATTCTCTGAAACCTTTATGTTATCAATAATGTGGAAGATCTAATTAACATTCTTTTTTTTATTTTAAGATCATAAACTATAGCTATAGGGGCGCGCTGGGAAACATTCTGTGAACGAACGGCAAAACCTGTAAATTTTTAAATCATTGACGAACGGAAAAAGCCATTAATAAGATAATAAATGTAGCTTATTTTTCAATTTAAAATTGCATGAAACAGTAAATAATTTTTTAAAATGTATTTTAATGTTTTTGATTGCAGATGTCTTCAATTTTTTCCAGCTATTTTTACATTAAATAATCCTTAACTGTTGATTTCTAAAATATATTGAGATGGCTAAAAAACTGAAATATCGTTAAGGAACGGAGCATTCAGTTCTTCGCTAATGAACGAACGGCTAACGGAAAAGCTTGTTTTACCGATTTTAACTTACCCTTATGAAACGGCTTGAAAAAGTTTGAACTTAAGCTCAGCCCTAGCTATGCTAAAACGGCTGGACCAATTTGACGGATTCCATGGGCAATGTCGAGCACTTGAGCTAGTATTGCTCTAATAGAGTCAAGAACAATAGGTGGCAACTTAACAGAGATATGGATCCATTATACACGACGTCACAAGTGTCAAATATAACAAGAAAAACGAAATTATCTCACATATTAGTTGATGCATGTTTTACAAGATTAAATAAAAAAGTGTAAAAACAGAAAATAAAGAACACGTAAAATGCACTTATTATACTGTAAGATCTTTGTTCTAAAATTATCACTATTATTAATATTTTTTAAGACAAAAAAAATAAGTTGACACGTCACGTAAGAATACAGCTGTACTGAGAGTGTACAAATTCTACGTTGCCATCTATTGTTCTAGAATCTATTTGGTTTATTTGGTTTTACCTAAACCAAAACACGGGCACTCAGCAGCGATTGCTCTTCTGTAGGCGGGATGAGAAAATGCATAAACCATTGGATTCAAGATGGAAGACAGCTTCGCTAGATAAGGAAAACATTTATTTAAAGAAAAAAGATATGATAAACAAATCTTTCCCCTCTTATATTCTTCACCTCTTTGATATTTCTCAATTCCCTCACAAAAATACTTTATTCTGTAAAATGATACATGGTTAAATCAAACTGTGGGAATGCCGAAACCCAAACTCAATAGAAAATTCACTTTATTGTATACGCGTAATTTTATTTGTCCCTTGATGCAAAGATGGCAATGTCCGATTCACAATGGTACCCTAGAATCCTTTTTCTAATCAATAATATAGAAGCTATGTCGTTTCTTAAAAGTTAAAAGTATTTATAATTCCGATATGTCTTGCTCCATGGTATAAATGGTATAAATGCGCAAATGAACCACAATTGAAAGTAATCAGTTTTTAAAATAATAAAAATTAATATATAATTCATACTTTTTATTCAAACAAAGAGTTTAAGGGTACCATTGTGAATTGGGCAATGACATCTTTAAATGGAAGATCTCTTGAAAATACGCTCAAGCCCCTTTAAGAGATTACTGTTATCTAGGGCGTAACGGAGATGTTTAAAGTTATGTACAGAGTTATCCACTATGTATGAGACAGAAACGAACACTAGTTCTCCTATTTTTCTTTTATTACATCGGTCCTTGCAGATGAATTTTATCTGTATTTGTTTGCTTTCTCATTTGTTGTTATTTGCACAAATTTGTTAAAGAACGATCTTTGAAATTTTAAGCGACCCTCTATTCAAAGAGGGGCAGGCCTTATTCACAGCGGTACCATTTAAACTTTCAATAATGTGGAAGAAAATCCAGCTTCAAATTTTACTTCTTAAGCTTTTCTCCATTATTACTGAGCAGAAAGCCACAGTCATCTTTAAAGAGAAAATTATCAATTTTCAAAGCAAAACAAACATAGATATATGTATTTAATCTTGATCAGAAAGAGCATGAAAGGGTACCGTCGTGAATCAGCCGCGGACATGCCTCTCGAATTTACGTTTGCAGTCCTTTAAAATGAAAAATATCGAAATGAACAATTAAACCTTAACATTTTAGGATTTTCAATTCTCATGTTTTGTGAGTAACCCTGTATGTTACCAAAGCATGCTGGTAGCTGGGTAGCCAGGGGTGTAACAATCGACATGTCCCCTGAAAAGTATACAGTTATAGTCCCATAAAACTCTAGAATAGGAAGACGACTGTTCGTCTCAATTTATGATTTCAATAGTTTAATACACATGAAACACAGACCCATTTCACTTAGCAAGTTGATTTAAAGTTACTTGTAAAAATATTTGCTTTATAACAATGTCAACTACACTTGCAACGATTGTTTAAATGTCGTCTTCCTCTTCCAAAGATTTCTGTCAAATATGATTTAACTGGATCGTTAAATCTTTTGAAATAAAAAATTCTTTCTTATGAAATAATTATTTTTTTTTACCTAAAAATGGAACCATGGTTGTAATTGCATAAGGAGTCCAGGCAAAGAACCAGATTAACGCACTTGTCATGGAGGCCTGCAAAATAATAAAGTAAGCGGGAATTTTCACGATTTAGTTAACATTTTGATAAATTTCAGGAAAAAATTGATTGACCTTAATAACTTTAGTTTCATCAATATGCTTCTCATCTTCCTGTCCGCCCTGTTCCTGCCCCGCTAGTGATGTAGCCTGCAGATGAGCTGATACAATCACCTGAGAGAACATTTTTATCAAAAACTAGGTACTTCACGCGCAAGAATAACACTTGATCGAAAATCCTACGAGTTGACCGAAAAAAAGTACGCTATAGCAGTTATGGGTATTGGGTACAACTACAAGCTTATAGTTAAGCAAGTTTTAATACAGAGTTTCTCCCTCCTTTTCCCTCCTTTTCCCTCCTTTTCCCTTCTTTTCCCTTCTTTTCCCTCCATTTTCCTCCATTTCCCTCCTTTTCCCTCCTTTTCCCTCCTTTTCCCTCCCTTTCCCTCCTTTACCCTCCTTTTCCCTCCTTTTCCCTCTTTTTCCCTTTTTCTCCTTCCTTTTCCCTTCTTTTCCCTCCTTTTCCCTTCTTCACCTTCCTTTTCTCTTCTACTCCCTCCTTGTTCCTCCTTTTAACTCCTTTTCCCTACTTCTCCGTCCTTCTCTGTCCTTCTCCGTCCTTCTCCGTCCTTCTCCGTCCTTCTCCCTGCTTCTCCCTCCTTCTCCCTTTTTCTCCTTTTTCTAGTATTTATTTCAGCAACGTTTATATTCAGCTGTTTTGACGTTTATCAAACACAAACAGACAAGTCAAATTTGTAAATACAGTGAGAACTAGAATACTCTGGATTGGGAAGACGACTTGTAAAATCAAGTTTTAACTCTAAAAAGTCCTACGAGAATGAGACACAGTAAATGTGCAATATTAACAGACCCATTTTACTTAATTAGTGAATTAACATGTGTCTAGTAAAATTATTTACTTTGAAATAACATTAAATACACTTAATCATTATTTTAATGTCGTGTTCAAGTTCCACAGTTTTATGGTTCTCACAGTATTTACATATTTGCCTATCTGTTGGTGAGTTTGTGTTCAATAAACGACAAATCAGCTAAACCGACCATGCCAAACACTTTTATGGTGACTCAATAGACTTTTGGAAAGCTAATGTGGTTTAGATTTGGAATCAAGATAGGTTAAATTTGATAATTTGTCGGAAATCCGTCAATTTAAACAGAAAAATATGAAAGTTTTGTTTTTATTATTTAAAATGAATAAACGCATCACAGTTTTTGTAGATAGATGCATGGCAACAAAAAACTAAAATATTTAACTAAAGATGGGTGGGAAGTTCACAGTACACCAGCAGTTTATAACAGTCGTAGGTGTATATATTAATATAATAAAGACGACTTTCTATCTTGATTTGGATTTCAACCTAGCTTTCAAACAGCAGACTAACGCTTAACCATGTTTAAACAAAGAGAAATTGCCAATTAACATGGCTTCTCTATGTTTTCTTGTAAACTTGTAATTTGAAAAATTATTTGTCTCAATATTAAACGCCGACCACCGTATAAACGTATCTGATCAATGATATTGATATGGAGAATTACCTTGTAGTAGAAGAAGATGACGAAGATGAGGGGGATGAAGTAGTTGAAGAGGAACGCGTGGACCATGAAGGACATTCGGTTAAAGTCCTTTACAGATATTAATCGTTTTGGACCTTTTTTATTTATGAAACTTTTAAAAGTAGCTTTTGTTGAACTCTGCAATATTTCTTTCCTTAAAGGGACTGTAAAGGGAAAATGAAAGGGGGTATAAACTGAAAGCTAATCACTTTAGCTCTCGATCGCGACCCATGAAAGTTGCATCTGATGTTCCTATCTCGAGAAATTGATATACAGCTGTGTCAAATTTATACGAAAATTAATATATATACAATTTTGTATAAAAGTAGAGGGTTTAAATAAATAAAATTCAGCAAATATGCAACCAATCTAAAATCTATGATATCCCAGAGAAAGCTAATTGTAACTTAGGTTTACTCCAATTCTAATTTTATGTTTGTTATTTCTATTTTTAATAGATTTAATTCATAATATTATTTATACTTCCGTGTTACTTGACCAGAAGTTCCACCAATGGCAGTGCAGTAAAGTGGTCACGTGATACAGGCGGAGACACGTGACCAGTATACTGCTCTGTTATTGGTGATAGTTCTGGTCACGTGATTTAAGTTTAAGATTTTCTAAATTTTACATATATGAACTTTCGTTTAATTTTAACACAGTTTTATATCAATTTCTCGAGACAGGAACATCAGATAAAACTTTCATGGGTCGCGATCAAGAGCTAAAGTGATTAGCTTTCAGCCTATACCCCCTTTCATTTTTCCTTTACAGTCCCTTTAAATAAAAAATAAACGATTGATAACGATCGTTACATCGCGTTCGTTTCTGCATCGTTTTTAAATCGTTTTTGGGTCGTTATTGCATATATATCTCTGAACCCAAAACGTTTGAATAATTAAGGTTGCGAAATTAAGGAATGATGAACTTTTAAATAGATATTTTATATCATCTAAAATTATGGAAATCCCCGATGTTCCAAAGTAACTGAGTTCTTGTTGTCGCAAACTCTGATTTTATAATCTCTAGATCTTTACAGATCTGAGTAAACTTTTGAGGTTTTAAACTTTGAATATTGTTAGATTAAACAATCTAAGTTTGAAATATCAAAGGTTTATACAATCAAATTGGAATGACATAGAGTTTATAAATTTTGAGTTGGTGGCAAAAATTTAGTTTCTTGAAAAAAATATGAATTTTTTTTTCAAACCATTCTGTTGAACTTTAAAAAAAAAATCTTACTCTTGCAATATAATCGTAGCTGCAAGTATTAAGCAGTCCCTCTGCTTTATAAGCTCCCCAGCCAAAGAAAGGAGGAACCGAGACTGCTATTGAGTAAACCCAACACAACAAAACATTTAAAAATGCCTGAAATAAATATATACTACAGTGGTCAACTTATTTTTATATACAGGGTGTCCCAGGAAACATGATAGTAGCAAGACGACTTGAAAGTCGTCTTAGATTTGGAAAATTATTAGTGACATTCAATCTTCAACCTGATTTAACATGCTTAATGTTCTTGAAACAACAATCGCAAAGTTATCCTAGTCCTGGCATTTACAAAATGTGGTCTGCTTTTTATTTTGTGCATTTTGGCTTTAATTTATGTTACGAGAGGCAAATATTTCTACAGAAACCCGGCCAATTATTAAAATATTCAGTAATCTTCTTTCTAGAAGAAAAATGTACGTGAACCAGAATTATCGCAGTAAGAAATCTAACTTAATCTAAAAACTTCATGGTTTACGTCTTATACAAAATCTATCAACTTTGATTTTCGAATCAATATATAATTTTTATCTATTTCATGCATTTTGTAAACAGAACAGTTCCGGGTTACCTGAAGATATTAAGAATTTTGTCCAGATTTAAATTTTTTTTAAATAAACCTAAAATTTCGAAATCTAGACAAAATTCTTAATATCTCGGATAATATTTAAAGTACAAAAAAGGCAGACCACATTTTGGACTATTTTGCGATTATTATCTCTAGAATTTTACATCTAAAATTAGGTTGATAAATAAATGCAATAAAATTTATCAAAAACGACATTCAAGTCGTCTTTCGAATGTCTTGTTTCTTGAAACACCCTGTATCAATAGGATATCGGTTTCTAAAATGGTGATGTAATATAATACAATTTTAGAGCCTGATAATTCATTGGTATAAACATGCACCAAACACTCTGTATTATGTAGTTATAGTTCAGTATCGGATATCAATTTGTTTTGAAATATACAGGGTGTCCCACGAAGCATGAGAGTTGATGAAGAATTTTAAATGTCGTCTTCCATATGCTGTATTATATATCAAACACTTTTTGCAGTTTATTTCGTTAAAAAAACCTTTCACTTAAATATATATTACCTTGAAATCAATTTTATCATAATTGGACTGCCATATAATATTTTTTTATACTTTTTGGTCTCAAATTATAGAAGAAGACAAATTGAACAAATTATAGAAGAAGACATTTTAAACTATTTACCAACTATAATGTTTCGTGGGACACCCTGTATGTCGCCTCTTTGTAACCTCATTTTAGTGATCGTTTATCAATAATATAATAGAAATCGTTAAGTTAGAAATTATTCACTTAAATTTTCCGTTCTTTTTTTTTGTTCGTTTTTAAATAACGATAATAACGATAATTTTCCATTTATCTGGACGATCCATTTCGTTCTTCCATTGTTCGTTTTTCTGAATGAACCCTTTTCCACGAAAGATTTCGTTCGTTCTCAAAAATTTCGTTCGTTCTCAAAAATTTCGTTCGTTCTTCAAAACGATGCCCATATCTACTGTTAGGTATGACCACCACGGGATAAAGAAGAAAAATTAAATTTATCCGAAGTGTTGCATAAGATGAGAAGATGGAGATCAATGCTTCCGCAATTCACAACAAAAAATCATGGCTTCGATAATCTAATCCAATAAGACTTTATGAAACGATAAAATTTACAGGTCAAAATTATTATTTGAAATTTAGTTTACAATGGCTTTAAACTTCTAAACAATACCCATACAATACCTGGCTAAAAGTCAGTCTCTTGGCTGTGCAACCTTTTGTAACAACCCTGTATCGGTCATAGGCTGAAAAATAGTCAAAATAATAATAATATTTTGTATAAAAAGTCAGAAAAATAAATAATTTTAAACCTTTAAACATATGATAAGGTAACTTTTGTTAAAGTGAGTAAAAAAAGCTAAAAATGAGAAATGGTTAAAATGATAATAATTTTTGTAATAAAAAGTCAGAAAAATAACTCTAAATTTAAACTAATAAAAGATAAAATTAAGTTACTTTTGTAACACTAGGTAAAAAAAAATAAAAAGTAATATCAACCTATTGTTTTTTTTAATCTTAATTCATACGTAATCTGACTGTGTATTTTTATAATTTTGAAAACTGATTACTGACGATTGTGGTTTCTGTACAAGGTGAAGTGAGTTGCATTTCTATTGCACGAAAACATAGAAATTATCAGAATTGGCCACTTTGAAGCAAAGAAAAGGGACAGATCTTCCAAATTATTGATCAGATAACGCCGCTTACATTCCCTTTAGGCAATAAATTTAGAATTAGACTTTTTGATACATTTTCGTTTATTCTGATTTCAAGTTACCTATAACTGCTACAATAAGCATAGAAGTTGTTCCAAAAATTGCCCCAGCACAGGCATATAATCGACAACCTTGAACAAAGGAATTGAGTTTTTGCCACTAACTAAAATTTTGCAACCTGAAAATGTAAACCTTTGATATTTCAAACTCTTAGATTATTTGATTTAATCAAATCCATAGCTTGAAATATCTAGGGTTGTTAAGATATAGCGATTAGAAAATCAGAGTTTGTGACAAAGACTCAATTCCTTTTCTACTCAATCAAAATTTTTCTATCAATTGGCATTCATATACGCAAATTCTTTTCATGAATCGTTCTGAAAATTTTATTTTTAACGTTTTACAAGGAAAAGTATCATCTTTAAACTGATAATTGAAGTTTTTTAATAAATTTTCGCAGATTATTTATCTTAAATTGGTGCAGTTTCAAAATTTATAAAATACGATTTTTTTCCAGGCAACATTTTATAACTTTCCGTAAACCTATACTGGGGTCATGTGAGTTGTCTCAACCACGGTGAGCTTGATCGGTTCAGCCGTATCAACGTTTATTTGAAAGAAACAAACAGAGGAAAATATATTTATAGATACCTAGAACTCCGTACATCCAATACCGTTGAACAAATATATTCACGATCACGGGAAGACACTGAAAAAATAAAAATAAATAAATAAATAAATTTAGATTGAAGAACTCGTCAGAACAAGGGAAATGTTCTTAATTTGAGTGGGTTGTAGGAAAAATTAGTTTTCAGGCGAAGCTGGGCTCTCAAACAGTTTAGTTATAAAATCAATTTTTTAAAACATTTTGATATTTTAGAACAAGTCTCAATTTAAAGTATAATGCTTCCTTTTGTATATTTATAATTGAAAGTCTCAATTTTAAGTATTTGAAACAAAGGATATTTTGTGTCATAAATATGATAAAGTACAAAAAAGATCCATTCACCAAAAATGTGAAATTTTTACCTCAAAAAACATAAATCCTAGATCAGAGCACGCCAGGCTAAAGAAATAAAGATTTTGTGGAGCCCTCACCTCCTTATTCTGAAACAATATTTAATATTAAATATTAAAGATTTATTTTTAAATTCTAAATTTAACAATATTCTATAAATAATTATATAATAACATGGATGCAAATATTTTGATATTTCTTGTTCTCCATTTTCTTCTTGTTCGTACATATTTCATCATATTTCGGCTAATTTTTAAACAACTTAAATCTAAATTATTGTATTTTTTTCGTACCCATATAACTGTGGAATAGAAAGACGACTGTCAGACTTAAAGGGAGTGACCGGCTATGTAAGGTAGTTGAACTGAGTATGCAGTACTGTGGAAAACTTCTTTCGGATTCATTTTGAGACATATTAAACTTTTTAAAGATTTGTAAATCCCGAGTTTGAGCGCAAATTCGACGTTCAAAACCCCTACTTTGGATAAAACATGAAAGCAAATAGAAAATGTCAATTAAATAGAAAAAAGCCTATTTTAAGTCAGAACGTAAAAAAGGAAAGTCGTCTTTTTTGTAATAAAAAACTTCTTCTTTGTATTAATAGTCGTCTTCTTTGTATTGGAAAGTCGTCTTCTTTGTAAATAGCCCTGTTCTTATTCCACAACTTAATGGGCCTAACTGTAAATGGCAAATTGCATAAAAAATATACCTATATTGTGAGCTTCCTACGATAGGGTCACGGTTTTTTTTATATACCTCAATTTCGAGAATGGCCGACCACATTTTAGAAATTTCAAGAAGGACAGTTTCCATTGTTCCAAATCAATTTGAACTTTTTAGATTTTTGATGTTTAAATAGCTAGTATTTATAGTGTGGTTTTATTACAATTAAATCAAAAAATCCAACTCTAATATTTTATTCCCTATTTTATATCTTTAGCTTAAAGATATAAACTTTAGATATTTCAAACTTTGATTAGACATATATTTAGAAGAAATAACAATTTGAAAATATACAGGGTCAAGAAGATTTTTAATTAAGAAAAAATGGTTATTTTGGTGAAGAAAATGCGGAGAAAATGACTTTAAAAAAGTATTTTTTACCTTTAAAAAAACATAAACGACAGTAATGTGCCCTGGTAGACTGATAAGAAAGAGTAAAGCGTAGATTATCCCCAGACCATGGGAATACAAGGGATTCTAAACAAACAGATTATACCCAGATCATGGGAATACAAGGAATTCTAGACAAACAAATTATACCCAGACCATGGGAGTACAAGGGATTCCAAACAAACAGATTATACCCAGACCATGGGAAAACAAGGGATTCTAAACAAACAGATTAAACCCAGACCATGGAATTACAAGGGATTCTAAACAAACAGATTATACCCAGACCATGGGAATACAAGGGATTCTAGACAAACAGATTATACCCAGACCATGGGAGTACAAGGGATTCTAAACAAACAGATTATACCCAGACCAATACAAGGGATTCTAAACAAACAGATTAAACCCAGACCATGGGAATACAAGGGATTCTAAACAAACAGATTAAACCCAGACCATGGGAATACAAGGGATTCTAAACAAACAGATTATACCCAGACCATGGGAATACAAGGGAACCTAAACAAACAGAGAACACATCGCAAGGCTCCAATATTTCCTACATAAAATGGGGAAATTGGCTCCAATATTTATTACCGGAGATTTGAGTTGGCTCCAATATATCTAACCTAGGAGGGGGACTTGGCTCCAATATATCTAACCTAAGAGGGGGGACTTGGCTCCAATATATCTAACCTAGGAGGGGGACTTGGCTCCAATATATCTAACCTAGGAGGGGGACTTGGCTCCAATATATCTAACCTAGGAGGGGGGACTTGGCTTCAATATATTTAACCTAGGAGGAGGACTTGGCTCCAAAATATCTAACCTAGGAGGAGGACTTGGCTCCAAAATATCTAACCTAGGAAGGGGGACTTGGCTCCAATATATCTAACCTAGGAGGGGGGACTTGGCTCCATATATTTCTAACCTGAGGGGGGAATTGGCTCCAATGAGGATCAATTATTTCTCTCATCAACTCCTCTGGAATACCATCTGTATGTGATGCACCTGATTAGGAAAAGTATTAAAAATACAAGCAGTATGCTAATCTATTGAAAAAAGAACAAACTTGCCGATTTTATCGATTAAAGATGTTTCTGACCCACTGAAATAATCATATCATTGGTTTCCAGAAAAATTGGGTTCTTTTTGAAGGAAAGCTGAAATTTATCTGTCAATGCTGGGTTCCTAAACTAGTCTTCTAGTCTAGCTAGCTAGTCTAGTTTTTATTATATATTACATATTTATGATATTATTATTATAAAATTATTATTATTATTATTATGAAATCATAATATAACTCTATACCTGGAGGATAGTAAAGATTATAATTTTCATCCAGGTAAATGCCTTCTTTCAAGGGCCAGCTCATTTCTAATTCTTCAATATAATATTTACAAATTATCCACAAATAAAACATAAATTGTTTTGCCAAATAAGAGACTGTAGGCGTATTTTCAAATAACCCTCTATTTACACAGGGGCAGTCCGGATCCACAACTAGGTACTCTTTAAACATACAATTTCAAAGGTACCCTTTAAACATACAATTTCAAAGGTACCCTTTAAACATACAATTTCAAAGGTACTCTTTAAACAGTACTCTTTAAACAGCACAATTTCAAAGGTACTCTTAAAACATACAATTTCAAAGGTACTCTTAAAACATACAATTTTAAAGGTACCCTTTAAACAGTACTCTTTAAACATACAATTTTAAAGGTACCCTTTAAACATACAATTTCAAAGGTACTCTTTAAACATACAATTTCAAAGGTACGCTTTAAACATACAATTTCAAAGGTACTCTTTAAACATACAATTTCAAAGGTACTCTTTAAACATATAATTTCAAAGGTACTCTTTAAACATACAATTTCAAAGGTACTCTTTAAACAGCATACAATTTCAGAGGTACCCTTTAAACAGCATACAATTTCAGAGGTACCCTTTAAACATACAATTTTAAAGGTATACAATATTAAAGGTTAATATAGAAAGATTAACAGGTTAATTGTTAAAAGAAATCAAGAAACAAGGCGAAAGGAATGTAACCGTAATTTCAAGGGATCTTTCATTTATGGATGGTTGCATTTCCTATTCAGAACTCTAACCGTAAAAGCCTTGTCTAATAAAGAATGAATTATTATAAATTGTGAATTTCTGCAAAAATGGCTTGCGCATTTCTGCAACAGGAAAACAATGCAGAAATGATTATAATTGAACACTGTAAATAGAGGGTCCCTTTAATTTAAAGGGATTTAAGCCAAACTGAGAAAAAAATATTGAATCCTATCATTAAAATATTATTTGGTGTACACTGCACACTGTGATGTACAGTCAAAACTGAGAAAAAAATATTGAATCCTATCATTAAAATATTATTTGGTGCACACTGCACACTGTGATGTACAGTCAAAACTGAGAAAATAATATTGAATCCTTTCATTAAAATATTATTTGGTGTACACTGCACACTATGATGTACAGTCAAAACTGAGAAAATAATATTGAATCCTATCATTAAAATATTATTTGGTGCACACTGCACACTGTGATGTATAGTCAAAACGCTGAAATATGAAGGGGACTCTTAAGGAATCAAGTTTAAAAAGTACAATGAGCATTAGACACAACAAAAGTGAATAATGAAAATATAATGTCGTCTTCCTATTTCATTGTTTTCTGGTTATTTCTGTATTTTAACTTGTTTTTTCTCACCAAGAAAAAAAAACTCTTTAATACGTTGTGTCAAATTGAAAGCGTTATACAAGTGATGTCATGTATTTTGTGCAGTATTGTTATGTTAGTATTATTTCTAAAAATATTTTTGATATATAATTTGAACTTATCTTCTTGTTAAATCAACAAGATCTTCGGAAGAAAACCCCGGAAATAGGGGTTTAGCACAGTGCTAAAATAACTTACATTACGTTGAATCAGAAAGAGAGAGATGGTAAATTTTAAGCGACATTATTGGTACAACTTTGCGACCTCGAAGCTAGTTTTTTTGTGAAAACTTATGCATGACAGAGGCAAGTTTATCCGTTGAATAGCAAAATTTTAAATATTTTAGTTTTTCTCAATTTATAAGATAATAATGTTTAAAGGTGTTTACACTGTCATTTGGAAATTTGGAATGCGTGGTTCCTTGCGCGCAGGACATCTTTATAATACATACATACAGGGTGTCTCACATCATATTAGATCGATTACAGCTATAAATTCAGATATGAGGGACTAATCAGAAATTAAAAAAAAATGTATAAGGCTAATGTAAATTATGTTTTGCAGATCACAACAGGTTTTTCGAGTATTATGTACGTATATTAGCGCTAAAGCTTGGAGAGATAATCCAATATTATATGGGACGCTCTCTGTATGTAAACTCTGAATTTAAACCTACTGCATTCCTAGTTCTTCTTTTACTTAACGAATTGTGATATTTCAGAGAAAAATCACTTTTAAGTGCGCGACCAGGGGGATATTTAAAAAACAATTAGCAGGGGGGGGGGGGGATACAATATATTTTGATAATTCATAATAAAGATTGAAACTACAAGCATTTGCTTTCTAATCCTTGTTTAAAATTCTAAATTATTTTTAAAAATTATATTTTTTTACATGTTATAACTGAAAGATTGTTGGCATGAGAATTGCGGATTTGTAAAATAGAGTTTTTAAAAACTATTTTTACAGGTTTTAAGATAATTTTCTTTAGTATTGTTTATATCAGATAAAGAAGCCCGTCATGTGTATATTGTAATCTCATGCCATGAAGAAGCTCTGCATAAAAAATAAGAACAATTGTGTATTATTGTGTAATGAAATATTTAAGATATGGAGAAAAATACATCGTTAAATGGTTAAATTATGATTGAAAGGGTGAAACCATTTGGAACTTTTTTTGTTAAAAATGCTCTAATCCACCTTCTACCAGACCATTAGTTTTTGATTTGAGAATTAATTCTTTTTTCAATTTTACGGAGTTTTGCTTGTTGAGTAAATGAATTTAGAAACGTTAATATCGTAAAAACATCTTGATAAGTTATTATGCCTAAAACGAATCTTTGGAAAATATTGAAACAAAACATTTATAAAAATCAGCTTTTAAAAACCCGAATCAAAATGCTTTGAACATCTTTTTTTGATCAAATGTGAAATGATTTTCTATTTATTTTTCTTTTATGAATATTGCTTCTTATTTGCTACTGTGAACAGGATTCTATATTTTCGATGAAACAGTTTCACCCTTAATGCAGGGGAAATTAGTTCCAAAACTAACACATGGCCCATTTCTAACACCGAGTGTAAGAAATGGGCCAAATCTGCAAAGTAATCTTTTTCAAGAATATACATCTTTAAATCCAAGACGAGTAGAACAAAATTACACCATGTATTTATAAAAAATGGCTACAACTATATATTGAAACAATAAAATGTCAATTTTAAACTAAAAATAAGGTGTGAGAATAAGTTTTTGATGATTCTTGATTTCATTTTCGAACATTTCAGCTTATGTCGCGTTTTCGGAGCATATCCTGGTTTTGGGACAATTACCTGATTTCATATCAATGCCAATTTTTAAGTATTTACGCACTTATGAAACAAAACAAGATTTTTTGACAAGGTAAAATATAATCAAAATAGAAAATAAAAAACAAACAGTTCTTTTATAATTTATATATCTTTACAGCATTGAGAAATCAAAATATTAATATCATTTGTCCTTACAATATTGATTGAACTGCGGTAAACTGTTTGTTTAAATGCTTGAAAATAAATCATCGATATTCTCTAATTTAACAGATAAAATGTGGAAACTTAGATTCTAGAAATAATTCAAAAGTTAATTTATTCTTCAAAAGATAATTTTTACTTTCAGTCATTTATTTTGTAAGTTATGAAAGTGAGCTTTGTTCTGAAAAGTGGATTATACTCAAAACAGGAAAGTATGTTTTGTCTCGAAAATGCGACAATGTTTCAAATTCAGGATATGTTCGAAAATGGAAATACTGACATAATCAGAACTCATATTATAACTTAGATTTTAAAAAAGTTTAAAATTGGGAATTTTTGTTCTCGTCATGTTTAATAAAATGTTGGTTATAGTTTTTATTTTCTTTTACTCTGGATATGGGCAAGGATCCCAAAAACCCAGTCTTCAAATTTGTGCCCATTTCTAACTTTCAGTGTTAGAAATGGGCCAAGCGTTAGTTTTGGAACTACCCCTGTAATGTTAGAGGAAATTCTGTCTTGATCGTTTTCTAGCCCAGTATTATGATTTCTTACCGTTAACAATTACATCATCTATGTACATAAAGTTGTAATCTCTGTATGCTTGTTTGTCCAATCATAACTCAGGAACCCCTGGACTGATTTGCCTCAAGTCGTGGTTGGGGATTTTGGTAGATCCACCGGAATGGTATTAGCTTGGTTTTGAGATTCTAAGTTTAGTGGATCGACTTTGAGAGAAAATTTAGTTTCCAGGTAAAACCGTTCAAGTGCGGGTAAACGAAGGCTGTAACTTTTAATAACCTGGGCACGGGCAGCGCTGGGTTCCCAAACTAGTTAAAAAATATAACTATTGAAATAATTTTATTCAATACCTCTTTACTTTACAATCTAATGTTAGTAGAGAAGATTTACTAGTCATTGTTTCTTAATCAGTTATCACAATAAAATTTATAAATTGTCATCATACAAATATCAGGGTTGTATATTTTCTGCCTCACTCCACAATAAATCTTAATATTTATTTAACAAGGATAATGAAAATAGAAAATATAAACCCTGTCTCTAACAGTTACCAAAACCAAAGCACTTCAAAACAATCATGCTGTCCTTTATTATTTATTTGTTAAGAAAATTTAATCCCACTGGACCCCTTATATTGAATCCTATCATTAAAATATTATTTGGTGCACACTGCACACTGTGATGTACAGTCAAAACTGAGAAAATAATATTGAATCCTATCATTAAAATATTATTTGGTGCACACTACACACTGTGATGTACAGTCATAGTAGTCACGCCCCTTTTTATGCTTAGGTCAAAAGAAAAGTTCTAAGAAATTAAACTACTAAAAAACAAAAGCTAAATTTGAACAGGGTTTGGAAAAATGTTAGATAACAGTTTAAAGACGAGTAAGAAAAATATACTTTTACTAATACTTTTTACAAGACAGTGATGTAAAGTGTTCAGTGCACAGCAGATAAATAAATGTATATCGTTGAAAGTTATAAAAACGTAAAAATATCTCCAAATCTGTCTCTACGCTAGACTCAGTCCTGACTTTGAGATGTTCGGTTGAAGGTTGAATTATTCTTACTCCTAAAATAGTTAACATTAAAATCAAAAATAAAACTTTCAGGGACATCCTATTTTTGTTAAAATTATATCATCTATCAATAAAATTATTTTACCCACCAGATGCAAATATCCAATTTTTGGGTGTCAGTATCCAANATGTTGATATTACTTAAAAAGAATATTTTACTTAAATTTCTTGAAAATGAATATCCCTAAAATTATTTAAATATGTGTGCTGACCTGACCGACAGGCGAGGAGACACAGGTAGGGTGAGAGGTCGGTCAGAGGGCCGGATCTCCACAGGTTTATATCCTGAACAATTTAATAAAATACTACAAGAGTTAATTCTATACTAGCTGAAGCCCGGCGTAACCAGTGAAATTTAAGAGATACTTTTATTTCATTTTTTAAAAGCTTGAATTTTTTAGCCTACTCAAGGGTTCCCTCAAAAAGTTCAGCCAATTTGGTTCAGCCGCTTGGCCAGCTAAAGCCAACATATATTAATATATACATACAAACAAAATCAGCTGGACCAAATTGGCTAATATTTTTTGAGGGAACCAACAGGTCCTCTGGGGGAAACATAGGGAGGGAAAAATTTGATTTTAAAAATTCCACAGGCAACGCCGAGCAATTCAACTAGTTTATAATCTAGAAATTTTTTTTAGGAAAATAAATTAAACAAACAAAGTATTCTGCTATATTTTTTTCCTATTAATATTTTCTTTATATGTTCAAAAAATCCCTTTTTAACGTGCACAAAGTTTATAAATAAGTGTTCAAAACTATTTTTTAATGCAAAAAAATCTCTTTAGAGCATAATATCTTTTAACGTGTATCAAAATCACGCTTAAAATATAAAAATCTAGTATAAATGATAAACTCTCAAGTCTCTACCTCGGATGGGCTGAGCTTTGTGAACAGCCTGTTTTCTAAGTCGGGCAATCTAAATAAAAAAATGAGTTAATTTTAACTTTCATCTGCCAGACGTCAAAGTTATCAGCTAACATACGGTGGTAGACGGATTGAACACGACTTTCGATTACAATTTTTAAACAGTATGGATACACAATAAATGGAAACAAATAGAAGCAGTCAGCTAAAAAGGCTTCTCTTTATATACTTTTTAAACTCGACATTAGGTTTAGCATCGAAAAGGAAAAATCCATTTATTCACTCCCGAAAAATGCAAAAATTTTCGCTTCGCAATCTGTTCCGCGAAAAATGCGAAAGTTTCGCGAAAAAATATAATGCGAAAATTTCGGGAAAATATTAATGCGAAGATTTCGCATAAAAAAACAATGCAAAATAAAGCGAAAATTGATTGGTCCATTTAAAAGATTCTTTCCAGTAGTTGGCTGGCTCATTGTCATGGGTGAACGTATGTGGACGGACAGAAACTTAAAATGATAGTTAGAGAAATCAAATTCTCTTCATGCATTTATTTATTTAAAGGAAGAGAAATTATTAATATGACATAATAAAACTTCAAATATTGAGCTATCAGAACAGAAAATTCCACAAGTTTTTTATCGCCATTAGTTGTTGCAGCTCTTATATTTTTCGCGGAATTTTTCCCCCGAAAATATTTCACATAAAAAATCACCGCCACCCAGATCTGTTTTGCGGCAAGCGCGCTCCTCAATTGGTAATCTCCACCACCTCAATTAGTAATCACCGTAAAATTTTGTTTTCTGTGATTTGAATTTAATGCACTTTTAATACAATTTTCGACATCTAAAAGATATTTTCATGAAACCTTTACAGTGTTCAGATTTTTTTTTTGTATTCGCCTACTCGAGTTCAACATCTACAACAAAACTAATTATATGCATAGAAAGAACATAAAATTCTGAAAAATAAGTCTCATCACACCCACTACTGAAAATGAAGTATTTAGTCCACTAATAATGGGTTAAAGTTTCCTCTCTATGTAAGGAGTTTAAAACAACATTCAGAGGAAAATGCCGCAAACATTCTTAAAGCGAAACTTGAAACTAAAAAACGTAATATATTTCTAGCACTTAGTGTTGTGCTAGTAGGTCGGATGTGTTGTATAGCGGATTTGGCGTAGGTCAGAAGTGGAGTAAAGCGGATATGTGTAGGTCGAAAAATACACCACCTTTTTGGGCTGATTACTATTTGAGGTGGTGGAGCTTACCAATTGAGGAGCGCGCTTGCCGCAAAACAGATTTGGGTGGCGGTGATTACTATTTGAGGAACTCTGGACTCCCTCCCTCGTTTAAAGCCTGTCATCATTCATAATTAAGGAAATTCCCTTAAAACAGGCTAACAATAGGAAAAAGGTAATATACCAAAATTTTCTATGTTGATATTACTTAAAAATGTACGAGCTAGACAAACTGACAGATAAGCCACAAGAAAGGTTAAACTATTAAGAGAGAGCCTAATTTATTCTTTTGATTTATAGTTTATTTCGACTTTCTAAAAGGTGTTCCATTAACGCTGACAATTTCTAGGTCATAGTTATAGACACACATGTTGGTTACATTTATTTTATGAAAGTTTTGTTTTATAACTTGATTCCCTTATTTTTCTTTGCACAGGTGTTTAAATTTTATGTTTAGAAAAGTATTTCAGCCGCGCTGACTTTGAAGAGTTACAACTCATTAACGAAAAAATGTATTGACAAATTTTCTGAACAATGTAGCTCTTGACCTTGGCTATCTTCCTGCAAAATTAGTTTTAGCTGACCCGCCTACCCAAAGAATGGTGCGCACGTGAAGGGTTTTATCAAAATACTGGTGTATGGGAAAACTTTTGGATTTTTTTCTGTAATAAATGTTGCAGATTTTATATAGCCAAACGTTCATATTACAGTTGCCCAAATCTTTTTACAGATTGTAAAAATTCTTAAAAGTGACTGAAAAATATCTGCATACAAATTGTCATAATTTATGGGTCACCCTGTTGTTATTTAAATTTTATCTCTTCAATTTCCCACCTCTTCTTCCTCTTCTCGTTTCTTCCTCTCCTCTCTGTTCCTCTTCGCCTCCTCTAGATCAACTTCTTTCTTTTTTTTCTCCATTTCAAACTGTCCCCTCTCCTCAGCTCTCCTGAGAAAAGCACGAAATTCTGATGAAAAATAATATTTTTTTCCAGCAAAAGGTTTATAATTTTTATACTTATCATTTTAATTTTAATGAATAAAACTTCCTGAAGGGAGGGGACCAAACCTGGACACCCCCCCCCCCTGATGAAAAATAATATTTTTTTCCAGCAAAAGGTTTATAATTTTTATACTTATCATTTTAATTTTAATGAATAAAACTTCCTGAAGGGAGGGGACCAAACCTGGACACCCCCCCCCCTCCATGCATGAATGAAAAAAATACCTAAATCTAAAATAAAAAAAATGATAAAAATTAAATATATTTCTTAAAATTGCAAAGATGAAAGATGAAAAATGAATAAAACCGTCTAAAAATCTGTGTAAATGTACATTATACATAAAACTTATGAAAATTAATAAAATGTATGAATTTAGTACCTATCTGTATGCAGAGTAAAATTTGAGATCTCTGCTAAAGGTTTCTCCGACGGTTTAGGAACAAACGGGGCCTTACTTAACACCTAAACAATATGTAAGCTTAATTTTTAGATTTTTTAACATTCCGGATTTTAAAAAATCTGCTGTAAAAGGCGATCAAATTATTTGTATGGTTAGGTTCACAATGTTAGCCTTTAAACCTTTGTCTGATCAAGGATAAATAAGATATCTATTTTCATTTAATTTTTTGCTTCGAAGAGTCTACCCAAAAATCTGCTTTAAAGGGACTGTAAGCTTAATTTTAAGTGACCCTCCATGCAAAGATGCCAAAGTCTGATTCACAACGGTACCCTTAAAGCTTTCTTTATGATGAAAATATTTTCGTTTTTTTTTTCTAGTGTTTTAATGGTTTTCAAAATTATTAACATTGATATCTATTATAATTCAGACAAAGCTTTTAAGGGTACCGTTGTGAATTGGGCATTGCCATTATTGCATTGAGTCGAATGTTCGGTTTAAATAGTACCCTCTAAGCCTTTGTCTAATAAAGAATAATTAAGGTATCTTTTTAAACAGAGGAGGCTTAAGCATCTTTTTAATCTCCTAAACATTTCAGATATTTTTGGCTTTATAGAAGATATGATAAGGCCCCCAAAATAAAACAAATGGCATGTAAGATTCACATGGGCAAAATATAGCTTCATTAAAATTACCTTTGCCTCGGTAGCTTTGAAATTACAAGCAGCTCTCTGAGTTTCCAGTTCCTAAAGAAAACAGTATTCATCTTGAACTCTCCCTTTACTAAAGGAGAAAGGTATGATGTGCGAGGAGGGGAAAGTTAATTCCAAGATTGTATAATAAGGTTAGATACGCTGGATGTAGGTAAAGACGACCATTGTAGCAACACTCTAAATCCTCATATGACGTCACTACTTATTTTAAAGAACAAAAAATTTTGCTGCTTACTAAATATAAACGAACTCAATAATTAAAAAGTTGAATTATAATTGCATTCTTTAGCTCCAAACTAGTTGGCACAATCAATATTTGTTAAATGTGATGACTGTTAGTTAAGTATCAATGACGTTAAATGAGGATTTCAAGTCTCCATTTCATTAAAGACGACATTTACCTCCTTCCTTTTATTACAAGGCCTTAGTTAAAAGGTCGTCTTTTCATAAAATTTGGTTTTTACTTCTTTCCAATAAAAATAATAACCACTTGTAATTTACAAACAGTGGGACTTTTAAAACTAAGCTAAGAACATTCCCGTGGATCTACCGAGTTCCCCAATCAAAGTTTGGAGCAAATCATACAAGGGGTAACTGAGTTTTGATCGGACATACAAACAATAAACAAACAGGGATTACTACTTCTTATGGATTGGGTGGGGAAAAAATGAAGAAAAGCAACTTTTTTCCCCGTAATTTTTTATACTTAAAACCTAAAAATTCGTGGATTTTTCCAAAAAAAATTAATTTCCAAATTCAGTTAAAATAAAAACCCTAGAGAATATCACTTCTAAAAAATAATTTTTAATAAATGTTTTATTTATTATTTCAGGGTTAGGTTAGGTTAAGACAATTTCTGGGCCGAGTGCTGCGACTAGGACAGGCTAGGGGCCGAGCGCTGCAGCTGGTAGTGTAGTTCAAATGAACATAATACATCACTTAAAATATGTATTATTTCAGGGGTAGTTAGAACAATTTCTGGGCCGAGCGCTGCGGCTAGGACAGGCTAGGGGGCCGAGCGCCGTGGCTACAAGTTCAATGTCGTTTTACCCTATGGCATTTGAACCTTTGTCGGTGAATCATGTACTTCAAAATCATATCATTAAGAAGGGGTATGTCCGAATAACCTTCAAGCTTTTATCTGATCAATAATGTGGACCAGCGTTTCGGATCCGGATCCGGTCGGATCCGTATCATTTGGTCGGATCCGGATCCGGATCCGTATCAGGAAACGTTGATATGGATCCGGGTAGCGCCAAAAATTAACCAAAACCATGGAATAAATAAATCAAAATGGTTCGTAAATGTATTATTTACATGACGAAAATTTTTCAAAATTATCTTTAATAATTTAATGTTTACATTTATATAATAGTAATGACGACATTTTTGTTACATTTCGGAATATATAATAAATATAGTTTATAAATTATAACCTTGCATAACATTTAATAGGGAAAATCCGATTCACAGAA
Source organism: Eurytemora carolleeae (assembly GCF_000591075.1). Lineage (NCBI taxonomy): Eukaryota > Metazoa > Arthropoda > Copepoda > Calanoida > Temoridae > Eurytemora > Eurytemora carolleeae. The sequence continues at coordinate 37,668 of NW_019396380.1, read as the reverse complement.
TCAAAAGTTACCTCGGATCCGGATCCGTATCAGAGTCAGGATCCGGATCCATCATCACGGATGCGGATCCGCGGATCCGGATCCGCATCAAAATGATACGGATCCGAAACACTGATGTGGACACAGGACAATATTGTATTAGTAACTTGAAAGTGTTTAATTCTAGCAATTTCCTGTTTCTGTAGCAAGTCACTCTTAAACCAAAAAATAGAATTGAAAGTGATCATTTTAAAAATGAGAAAAACATAAATATTTCAAGCATCCATTAACAGACAAAGATGGGTGGGTTATGGGTGCCACTGTGAATCGGACATGCCAATCTTTTTAAAGGGAGGGTCACCTACACTCACGTTTTCAGTCCCTTTAACGGTTTTATTTTGTTGAGCTAAGATTACTCTTCTAATGAAAGTTATTTTAAGGACTGGGACAGAGACAAGATCCAGCCAACCCAGCTGTTGTCCTGGTGTTCTATATTTGTATTCTTTACATGAGAAATATTATCTGAGAAGTTTACCATTTCAGATAACAAATATACAATGAGACTAGACTTCATTTCTTCAGTATATTGCCAATAGAACCACCAGGAAAACATCCTTATCATTTATCATTCATACTTGTTTCTTTTACTAATATCACATATTTCTTATTTTAAATCTGATAATTATGTCTGTACCAGATTTCAACCTGTACAAGCCTTGCCTCAGCAGGAAAGTGATTTATATATTATCTATTAAAGATAAATTATATGGTCCCAGGTTAGAACCTAACGTTCTACAAGTTTGGAGAATAGGGGCGTGGCCGATATGCCTCGAGCTGGCGAATCCCTAAGGTTCGTAGATCAACACATTTCTCCCGACTGAATAAAAGTAAAATTCTTACTTTGGATTATCAAGACCCTTAGCTATGGGCTGTGCATGGAACTCCCGAGCATGCTTTTCTTCCTCCAGCAGCTTCTTTATCCTTTCCTCTTTACGTGCAGCAGACATAGTGTCCCTCTCTAGATATATTGAGAGACATGATAAAAATTCACGTTGAAAAACCCAGAAAAATCGACGAATTACGTCTGTTGTTTTTTGAAATGTTGGATAAGAAGATGTTCCGATGTATGGGAAGCAAAAAAAGAACCAAAGATGGACGCGACTTTTCTTGAAAACGCTAAATATAGAAACGTTTCAAAACAAACAATTTTAAACATATCGAGATCCAAAATTGACCAGTGGCCTCAGGCGAATTTTTAAAATGATAATAATGTTTTAAATTCATTGTTTAACTTTCCTCGCTATAAGTCAAAGTTACACAGAATACACGTTTTTTCCAAAGGGGCCGAATATGGTCGGTTCCACTTCAAGTATTAATTTCTTAAAGTTTTAAGCTGGCGCCCAATTGAAACGGGTTATTGGGGGATTTGAGACGCGACTTAAATGCATTAAATTCGGACACAGATTGACAATATGAATAAAAAACACCCGTAAAAAAATAAGATTTAAAAAGTGTTACATTGGAATTGATATATTTTACGTCTACGATTTATCATCAGTGAACATAGAAAAACCGCAGTTCTGAATACAGACCTGCGAATGAGAAAGGTTCAGGTACAGTTGACCGTTTATTAGCCTGGGGCAGTGCTACAGGGACTCCCCAGTGAGGAACAGGTTTAGCCTTCATTCAGCAAGTTATCTTCACATTTTTTGGCAGGCTTAGTAGACAAATGTAATATTTATGGCAGATTTAATGGACAAAGGTAACATTTATGGCAGATTTAATGGACAAATGTAATATTTAGAGCAGATTTAATGGACAAAGGTAAAATTTATGGCAGATTTAATGGACTAAGATACTAACAGTATTAGTGGCAGATTTAATGGACAAATGTAATATTTATACCAGATTTAATGGACAAAGGTAATATTTATACCAGATTTAATGGACAAATGTAATATTTATACCAGATTTAATGGACAAAGGTAATATTTATAACAGATTTAATGGACAAATGTAATATTTATACCAGATTTAATGGACAAAGGTAATATTTATAACAGATTTAATGGACAAATGTACAGATTTAATGGACAAATGTAATATTTATACCAGATTTAATGGACAAAGGTAATATTTATGGCAAATTAAATGGACTAAGATACTATTTGTAAAAGTAATTTGTAATGGACAATGCTACTATTTGTGGTAGATTTTATAGACTAAGATACTATTATTAACAGTGTCAGATGACTCAAGATATTTTAAGCGTCTGTATTATGTTTGTGAGTGTGACATTATTACTGGAATATTTTTCGCTGGGAGATTACTATTGTGACATTGTCAGCGAGTCAGAATATCTTTTTTGTTTCTACAGATAGTTCACTAATTTCAATTAGGGATTTATGCGTTTACATATCTTTGAAGGTAAAGATTTATTTCCATTTTTGACCCAAAAAAAATCTCACTAAAATTTTAAAGGTGGAACCAGATTGATCCTAGATTAACCCCTGCCTTGATTATACGCTCATGTTCAAGAACAGGTTCTACCGGGGCTCTTCTACTACCCAACCTAACAAACACAAAACTAATTAATCAATCACTTAGCCAGTCCACCAACCAACCAATTAATCATTCAGCCTGTCAACCAACTAATCAATCAATCAATCAATCATTCAGCCAGTCAACCATTCGCCAGGGGATCGATCAATGAATGAATGAATGAATGAATGAAAGGATGAATGAATGAATGAATGAAAGGATGAAAGGATGAAAGGATGAAAGGATGAATGAATGAATGAAAGGATGAATGAATGAATGAATGAATGAATGAAAGGAAGGATGAAAGGATGAATGAATGAATGAATGAATGAATGAATGAATGAATCAATCCGCTAGGGATCAATTATCAATCAACCAACAAATCAACCAAATCAATCAATCAATTGTGTTTACCTCTGCTTCAGAGCAAATGCAGGGGATTCCGGTTCCACTACAGGTAAAACTTTTCTATCAGGGATTCCTAAAACAGAAGAAGATGATTATGGAGTGAAAATAGTTTAAAACTTTTCTTGAAAAAATCTTTTTTCTTCACAGAAAAAGTTTAGCGACATAAACATTGTTTTTAATTGTTTATTAAACAATTTAAAAAAATCAAGTGGTTTAAACCTTACATAAAACAAAAATGTTAAAACTTAAAACTTCATAAGATCCAATTCGTTAGACCATTCCTTACGGTTACTCTAGGTCTGGATCCAGATCAGAAAATGTATGCAGATAAACGGATCCGGATTCACAAAGTATCAACAAAACCAACAAAACCAACGAAACAATTTTTTAGCTCTCAAAACACACATTTTCATTGTATTGTAGTGATGAAATCTCCCTAATAATTGAATCACTTATTAATTGAACAATTTTTTTTCGTTTGCTTTCTACTAAAAGTAATGAGCTAACTTTTAAACAAATGTTCATAAGCTGGAGGCACAGGACGGATCCAGGATCCGGGTGCACTATTAACAGGACGGATCCAGGATCCGGGTCGACTATTAACAGGACGGATCCATTTTTTACAGACGGATCCAGGATTTAGATCCGTTTATTTAACCAAACGGACCCAGGAACCGGTTTTATTTTTTACAAGACAGATCCAGAATCGGGATACATTTAGTTTACAAAATGTATCTAGGAACCGGATCTTTTTAAAAAAACGGATTCCGGATCCATTTTTAAGACGGATCCCGGATCCAGATGAAAATGAAATAAATCCTAGGAACTGATGGATCCCAACCTGTTGGTCCTTGAAGGATCTTCTTATTGAGAGGCCGGCTATGGAAGGGTTCAACGTGCTCCTCCTGAAGTTGAGGTTTAGCGAATGGTTTTGATGCTTTGGCGAGGTTAAAGGGTTGAGGAATGGTGCAAGGACGTTTCTCCACCTCGCCGTAGTTATATCTGTATAAATTGTCTTTTTGAAGTGTCCACCTGATGAACAAAATATCGCGGATTTTCATTCATTGCGCATTTCTTACGGTAGATTAACGCAATATAGCTAGTCAGAGCAGATTTTTTGCCTTTATGAGAAAAGATGAAAATTTTGAAATTAACTGGGAAGTTTAAAATCTTTTTACATTTAAAAAAAAAAAATCAAAAAAGTTTTTTAAGTAGTATAGCCCTACTGACCTAGGGAGCGTCTCTCCGACCGCCTTGGCGTGGAACTGGTTCATCTTCATCTCCTTCAACTCCAACTCCTCCTTCTCCTTCTGGCTCATGACATAAGTGGGTCGGCTTCTACCTACAATTATTTTCAATGCATTTTCTGGTTTCAATCAAAAAATTTTTTCTTCAAAGTTAGATTTTTAAAAAGTATAAACAGCTGAGAATTCTTGAACCGTGGATTTTGAAATCAAGCATGGACCTCGATCTTGAATTTTGCGATAAACAAATGAGAGAACAGAGAAATAGCGAATATCCAAAATCAAGAGAGGTGCCTACTGCCTACTGTAGATTTTGAGTTCAGATAAAATCAAATCACAAGTTGCAGGGGTGGCCAAGACTCCAGTAATAGATCGAAGTTTCAAGCCCTCGACATGTCCTGGCTTTTCAGCCCGGACTTCACTGCTGTGAATAAATAACTCTTTTTTAACTTACCTTTCGTTGTGAGCATAGGGGTCTTGGGGACTGTTAGTTTAGGGGACTGAGACCTAGAAAACACAGAAATTTATGAAGCTAGAAAATACTTATGAATATTAGATAAAAAGTAAGATAATAGTCATAAGACAGCCATCGAATTTTTTGCATTTCTATTTGATTTAAAATACTGAAAAATTCGCGACAAGTAATTAATTACTATTTCGGAATCTTATAGTTTTGGAAATAATTAAAGGATAGGTTTAGGCAATCAATTGAAGGGGTTTTAGCTAAGACTTTATAAATGATTGAATCATTTAGAAAGTCTAAGCTGAAACCCCTTCAAAGACGATGTGCACTGAATTAATTGCGATTTAACATGAAATTTTGAAGGCTGAAAAAAGCTTTGATCAACTTAATTTGATTTGATGTGAACAAAATCACTCCCCCCCCCCCCCCTCCAAACCAGATTTGCGTGAGGGATGAGGAGTTTACCTAAGGCGAATCTTATTAGGACTAGATGACCTCCCTCTAGGCTTTGACCGGAATCTATCAGGAGTGCCTGCCTGGAATCTGACGTTAAAAAAAAATTAAGATTTAAAATAAAAGTGCAACCTCTCGTGATTATAGTATTGTAAGGTTAGGTGAAGTTATGACAGGTAAATAATTACAGTAGGTTGATCTATCTTAAGTGAACTACGCATTTATCAAGACACATTGACGGCCAAGTAGGCTTGTGCAGTGGCTTTGACACATTGACGACCAAGAAGACCGTGTAAAGCAGCTTAGACACATTGACGACCAAGAAGACCGTGACACATTGACGACCAAGAAGACCGTTAATGGCAGCTTAGACACATTGACGACCAAGAAGACCGTGTAAAGCAGCTTAGACACATTGACGACCAAGAAGACCGTGTAAAGCAACTTAGACATATTGACGACCAAAAAGATCGGGTAAAGCAGCTTAGACACATTGACGACCAAGAAGACCATGTAGAGCAGCTTAGACACATTAACGACCAAGAAGACCATGTAAAGCAGCTTAGACACATTGACGACCAAGAAGACCGTGTAAAGCAGCTTAGAAACATTGACGACCAAGAAGACCGTGTAAAGCAGCTTAGTCACATTGACGACCAAGAAGACCATGTAGAGCAGCTTAGACACATTAACGACCAAGAAGACCAATTATAGCAGCTTAGACACATTGACGACCAAGAAGACTTGTGTAAAGCAGCTTAGACACATTAACGACCAAGAAGACCAATTATAGCAGCTTAGACACATTAACGACCAAGAAGACCGTGTAAAGTAGCTTAAACACATTAACGACCAAGAAGACCAATTATAGCAGCTTAGACACACTAACGACCAAGAAGACCATGTAAAGCAGCTTAGACACATTAACGACCAAGAAGACCATGTAAAGCAGCTTAGACACATTGGTGGTCAAGAAGACCGTGTACAGAAACTTGGATACATTCATGGCCAAGAAGACTGTGTACAGCAGCTTGGACACATTGACGACCAATAAGATCGTGAACAGCAGCTTGGACACATTGACAGAAATATTGGGGAACTTGCAGTCTGCTAAAAGATTTTTTTAGAGAAGTACTAAGATTAAAGAGAAGTACACTAAAATCGATTGATCAGAATAATTGATTAATTGGCTGATTGATTTAATTAATTGATTAATTGATTACTTGGTTATTTGTTCCGCCATGGATCTGTATTTATCCTTTGCTGAGTTTTCTTCTGAGTGTCTTCTCTTCCTGTTCATCTCTGCTCTAGATTTAAATATATTTAAAGGAACTGTTCTCTTCCTGTTCATCTCAGCTCTAGATTTAAATATATTTAAAGCGACTGTTAACGTAAAGTAACCCACTTTTGTATGAGTGCCAAGTGCGGTTCAAAATGTTAACTTTTTTCTGTTAAAGATTGAATTAGATCCATCCATGTTATTTTTGTAATCTAATATTTTCGACTGCTTCTTCCGAAACAATTCACAATTTATCAGAATTGAACACTTTTCAAACAAGAGACAACAATATCTTCCACATTATTGATTAGAAAAGGTTTCAAGGGTAACAATCTGCATCGGGCATAGCCCTCTTTAAATGGAAGGCCACTTGAAATTACAACAAAAATCCCTTTAATAATTTCTTAGGAATGTTATTTGTTTCCTTTGCTTAATAAATTTGGTGGAAAAACAGATGTCCATTTTGTGTTCCCCCCCCCCCCCCCTCTTCTAACTCTATAAAATATTTCCCCGTAGCTTGCTTTGACCCGCAAAATCTGAAATGGTTCTATAAGGATGACACTGAATTATTCAGGGAAAACATTAAAAGGAAAAAATCTTTTTTCGTCTAAATTTTTCGTTTGCATTCAACAGTTATTTACCTGGGGAATGGAACTGGTTTTGTCGTCTCTTTGTTTACATTACTCTCCACTTAAAAGAAATCCATCAAAACATACGTAACCATTTGAATTTATAATAATCAACACGTGATAAAGCTATATAAAATTCGGATATAAGAAAATATAGATAAGCTTAAGCTTTAAGTAAGATCACACATACGGTTAAACTAAAAATATGATGTTTAATGCTATAAAATAAGATACTGTGGGGGGTAATATAATTATCAATGACCCCCCGACCCCACTTGTCACGGAGATCAAATTCGGATATAAGAAAATATAGATAGCTTAAGCTTTAAGTAAGATCACACATACGGTTAAACTACAAATAAGATGCTAAATGCTATAAAATAAGATACGGGGGGGGGGGAGTATAGTTATCAATGACCCCCCGACCCCACTCGTCACGGAGATCAAATTCGGATATAAGAAAATAAAGATAGCTTAAGCTTTAAGTAAGATCACACATACGGTTAAACTAAAAATAAGATGTTTAATGCTATAAAAAAAGATACGGGGGGAGGGTTAATATAATTATCAATGACCCCCCGACCCCACTTGTCACGGAGATAAAACAGGAAGAAAAATAAATATATGTTTTGTGTTCCTGTAGGTTTACTATAACTTCGGAGCAGTCTAGAGAAATCTGGGGCATCGGGGACACTCATAGATCTACGACGAGATTCCTGAATAAAGAAACTGAAATTAAGTTTTTCGGTTTGATAACAAATTATGGTAAAATAATAAGAAAAATATGCCTACAGGGCTTTAAGTGATAATAGCAGTTTTGAAAAAATAAGAAAGATCCCTGAAAAAAGGACAAAATGAGAAAAGGCAAATAGTTATTTCATCAAGGGGGGGGGGGACCCCAAAGATAAACTTACCTTGACCCTAGCTGACGTGGCAAACTTAAACTCCGCTGGTCTGGTCAACACAGTAGCTTTCAACGCCGGCTATATTTTAAAATATATTTTTAAAAATTAATATTAAGGTCACTCATAAGAGGTGTGTATATTTGCATAAAATTATCACCCTCCACCTCTTCAAAATTAAATTTCGCACCCCTTAAGAGATAAAATTCGTTCCCCAGTACACTAAGATAATTCTTCAAAATACTACAGAATACTTGAAACTGTAAAATAGGAAAACGATTGCTAGACTTAAGTTATGATTTTGAATAGCCATTGAACATGAAGTCTTATCAATTTGGGCAGTGTACATTTACAGTGGACAGACCCATTTCACTAAGTTAATTGATTTAAGCTACTGATAAAACTGTTTGCGTTAAAATCAAATACACATTAGATTGTTTAAAGGTCGTCTTTCTTTTCCACTATTTACGGGTCACACAGTGGATTTTTTTCTTTCCAATGAAAACCTCTATACTTAGGTTACCTGAGCGTTGGCTTTCATTGGCTGGTTCAGTTTCTTCCCAGTTATAGATTTCTTAACTTTGAAATCAGCACTCTCCTAGTAAATAACAAGTTCTTATCAAAAATCAATGTTGGATGAAAATACCGTTGATGATAAGTTTTGAATACTTGATTCAAGAAGAATCGCAGACATATATATTTCTTGGAAGCCCCCCCCCCCCCATGCTTTTTTAAAGGTTTTAACCGCCGAATTGGGGAAATACATGAGTTTTTGAGAGGAATCAAAAAGGGGAAAAACTTACCTTTTGATGTTCAGGGGGGCTGGGTTATTTCTTGAAAATATATACCCCTTAAGAATTGCTCTTGAAAATATATACCCCTTAAGAATTGCTCAATATTAATAGTTTTCAGAAATCACGAATGAAGAACTTGTCAACGTAAATTTATACTGGGGTGTTTATTTTCTAGAAAATCATTCCCTCCCCCCCTGTTGTGTAATTTATTTAATGGTTCTCAATAATTTGTTAAATGTTATTGGAACGCGGTTTGTAAATTGAGAACAGTCCCTTAGCGCATTTTGTAAATTTAGAGCAATCCCATAAATAGCTTGATTAAATTCGTGATTTGGTTCTGAATAATAATATTCTCAATATTTTTTACATATTCTGTTTGTTTATTTACTGTTTGTTTACAACTTTAAACCAGTTTGCACTAAATTCTGTGCAGTACTCTTGGCCATCTGGTCTCACTACCAGGTTAGAAAGATTGAGCAAATTTTTCCACATAAAGTCAAATTGGTTAAAATTGTTAAAATATTTTAATTAATAATTTGGAATTCTTTCATTTTTTAGTTGGATTTAGTTTGTGAAATCGGCGGATCTGAGGTAGAATTTTATATTAAAGGCTCTATTTACGGCTTTATTTACAAGTGAAATCTTTTTAAACAGTGAAATAGTTATTAACCCATTGATGCCAAAAGCGTCGTTTTTTGATCCGTTCTAAAACTTTTAAATTTGGAAGATTTTCTTGTTTCTTTT
>NW_019396380.1:0-28047 GCF_000591075.1 Eurytemora carolleeae | reverse complement strand
CAAATTGCCCCCCCCCCCCCCAGCGTATCCTGGTTTTCAAGTACCCCAGCGGGGATAGGGTTAAGAGTTTGAAAATGCGCGAAAAATTATTAGTAAATCCGTGAACTTTTTTTGGTTCAAAGAGAAGATGCTCACAGATAAAGCCACAAATTCAAGTTGAGATAGAAGATGCCTAGTAAGCATAAATGTATATGTTAGATGTTCACTTAATTTTCAAAAAAACTTCCTTTCTGGGGCCTATTTTTTTCTTACCTTAGCTTGAGCAAGGCCAGCGGCCATCTTTGATTTTAACCTGCGCATAACGTCAGGGGTCCGCGGTAACGCATGACCGGGAGACTTGGATCTAAGCAAACAGTTTATTGGAAATCGACCAATGAAAGCAAGTAAATCAGCAATTTTTTTTACTTTTTCTAATATACAAAGAAAAGATGGAAAGTAAAATAAAAAAGCTTTAAGAAAGAAAGGCTAAAGACATAGTTTTANCCCCCCGTTATTGAATTCAATTCGATTTCCTTGGAGGAAAACTGAGCAATAAAAATTCAAAATTAACAATAAAGTGCTGATGAAAAACTATGAAAACTAGCGAATAACTGCGTGAACCCTCTTTTAAAATATGCCTGGCTACAAAATATAATTACACACTTAAATCAAGAGGATGATTAAATAATTATATTATTTTTAAATCAAGAGGATGATTAAATAATTATATTATTTTTAAATAAAAATAACCTGGCTCTTGCAGTAGAGGATGTAAGGCTTTTACTTATCTAAAATTAAAGGAGACTTTACAAATAGCTCTTTTAATTTTTTTTTAAATTAGAAAAATAAACAATGATTCCCTCCTTGAGTAATTTTTAAGGTAGAACAAGGACCGAATTTAATGAATTTGAGCTAGGCCTCTGAACTAACTACAAATCCTGAATCACCGATTTAAAGTTTAAGATTCATGAGGATTGAGATTTGAAGCAGTGATTCAGGATTTGGACCGGAGGTGGGAAGTTCATCGACCTCTAGTTCATGGACAAACTAGAGGGGGAAGGGGGCTTTGAAGTGATAAAGGGGTGCAGAAATATAAAATACACCCCGAATGATTTTGTGTGTGTGGGGGGGGGGGAGATATGAAAAAATTTGGCATCAACTGACAAGCCCTCCCACCGCCCTAGATACAAATTCTCATGTAATTCATCCCCTAAATCAGCGGGGGGACTAAACAAACAAAAACATCCCGAAAGGGTTTCTTGAAAGGATTAAGTAAAGTTATGGGTATAAAGGGGTAAGGGGCTTCAAATGGATATTAAATGACACCTGTGAAACTGGAATCCTAGGAGCCTCTACATTCGTACCTAGTCTCTTAGGTTTCAAGGCAGGAGAGCGCCTAACAAACAAATATTAGTACTGAGTATCTTAGGAAGAACGATTCATAACGGTACTCTGAAAACCCGTGGTCTTATCAAGTATGAATCAGTACCGTTGTGAATCAGGCGTGTCACTCTTTATAAATTTTATTATTATTTAAAACTGTCCAATCAAAATTAGAATGTCGATCCTTAGCACTGGCTTTAGGCCACATTAAAAAAAAGTGCACACAGCCGTAGTCCGATTACAATAGATCGGTAAATCCTTGTACCGGTTCGAATCATGCAACGGTTGGCATCATGTGAATACAGTCAAGGCATACTCATTCCCATGATTTGCTCTAAATGATGTTTAAAGCTTCTCAAACTAAAAAACGAATTTCTCCCATATTTTTAATTATATGAAGGGATACTTTTAATTATATGAAGGGATACCGTTGTGAATCGGCAAAGACCCTTTTTTAAATGGAGGTTCAATTGAAATTACAAAACAGCTAAAACAGCTGACCAATTTTACTTTAAAAATGGCCTGAATATCCCGGGAACAAGACTTAAAACCCGCGCGAGAAAATAACTTTCTTGAACAAATTTAAACTAGCTAAAAAACTGACCAATTTACACAAAATTTTGACTTCGGCACATTATTGTTTAGATTCTTGTTATAATGTATAAATAAAGTTGTTTTACCTGATATTCTCTACTGTATCCACTACTGTCTGTCGTAGAGATCTTCTGGCGGGGGTGTTCTAAACACACACAAATATTACTTAAAAGGACTAAAGTGAGAATTTTAAATGACCCTTCATGCGTGGCATGTCCATTTCCCAACTGTACCTATTTAATCAAGGTTAAGTCGCAGGGTCAATACATGTACATACAGAGTCAATATACATGTACAATGTACATACAGGGTCAATACATGTACATGCATGGTCAATATACATGTACAATGAACATACAGGGTCAATACATGTACATACAGGATCAATACATGTACATACAGGGTCATTACATGCACATTGTACACACAGGGTCAATACATGTACTTACAGGGTCATTACATGTACACACAGGGTCAATACATGTACTTACAGGGTCATTACATGTACACACAGGGTCAATACATGTACATGCAGGGTCATTACATGTACACACAGGGTCAATACATGTACTTACAGGGTCATTACATGTACACACAGGGTCAATACATGTACTTACAGGGTCATTACATGTACACACAGGGTCAATACATGTACATGCAGGGTCATTACATGTACACACAGGGTCAATACATGTACATATAGGGTTAATACATGTACATACAGGGGCTCACGTACAAAAGGTAGAATTACAAAAGGTAGAATGACAGAAGGTAGAACAATCAAAAGGTAGAACGATCAAAAGGTAGAATAAACAAAAGGTAGAATTACAAAAGGTAGAACGTTCAAATGGTAGAATTTTTTTTTATTTTTTGAGAAGGAAGAAAAGTTTCTAATTTTTACAAGAAAATCCGCGATTTTTTAAAAAAAATTCACAAAACTGCATTTCTCGGTTGAATTCAGCATGGAGAGGTTCGTCAACTATGGGGTGAATCAAAAGAAGAAAATGTGGCGGTTATGAAAGTCGTCCTTCTTGGATAATTCTCCGCGGCAGCTGAGAAGACTAGGGGGAGTTTCAAGAGCCACGTAATATATATAAAATCATGTGAATATACCTTATAACTTTTTACCACGTATCTTAGATAAAAATATATAATCAGTTAGTCGTGAACCTTTGTAGTTATTTAGCTGATCGCCAAAAAAAGAACATTGATTGACGACCAGAAATATGAATATAATTTTGAGAAAATTAAGAATGGAACAGAGTTCAGCCAGTGGTGCAAACAGCACTGAGAACGCTCGCAAACAAAAACAGAGAGATAAACGTACTAGGATTAAAAACATGACTGAAATGTATAATAATATCCCCGCACCAGACTATATGAAACAGCTTGCCACAATTATTGGTATGGATTAAAATCATGTACATTTGTAAAATAAAAATTAATCCTAATAAATAAGAAACATTATTTTTTGACTTTTTTTTTGACATTTAAAAAAAATTTAATTTGGAAAATTCTACCTTTTGTAATTCTACCTTTTGTACTGGAGCCCATACAGGGGTCATTACATGTACACACAGGGTCGATACATGTACACAAAGGGTCAATACATGTACATTGTACACACAGGGTCAATACATGTACATGTAGAGTTTGCTTCTACATCAGGAATATATTTTTCTAAAACCATTTTTCCACCTTGAAATAAAATTTGGGAACAATTCAGAAATACGGCAGTACAATAAGTTTCTTAAAAACAAACCTGTCTGTTAGCCTGCTGAGAGCTAGTGCTCAAATCTCCCGAACGCCCCCGCTGAACCCGCCGTGGCGCCTCATTTGATTTGACGGGTATATCGCCGGGTTTACCCGCCTTTATCTTCAGGCCTTCCCAGGAGGTCACCATGTTTTTAGGACGCATTTTCTAAAAAAAAATTCTTAGCTTGAAAAAAAAATATTACAATATTAGTTTCGAAATTCCCGCATTTTATCATACAAACTTTAAAAATTAATGTTGTAAAATGAATTTTTCTCCCCCCCCCCCAGCAAAGAAAAATTTAGGTAAAAAGGTAAAAAATTGGTTTGTGTGTTACTGCAAAGGGTTAAGAAGGGACCGGGGTGAGGGTAAAGTTTTCATAAAAAATACCCCTAATTAACTTTTATTCTACCTGTTTCTCAGGTTCCTGTTGACTGGGTTGCTCTGCAGGTTCAGCAGACTCAGTAACAGTAGGCATAGGAGCAGGAGCAGACTTAAACTCATCCGATATCTTACCTATAAAACACATAATCTATAGATAATAGAATACACAACCTTGAGATATCTTACCTAGAGATATCTTGCCTTAAACACATAACCTAGAGATATCTTTCCTAGAACACACAACCTAGAGATATCTTACCTAGAACAGACAACCTTACCCTTAATAACATATTATTTGTTTACTCATGTAGATTCTTTTTTAATTTAAATAGAATTTTTCTTAAAGTTTCTATCAGCAAAGTTTAAACTTGAACTAAGCCCACGAATAAAATTCTATTGACCTGAAAATATTTGACTAACACGGCTTCCACTCTCCATATCAACATCAAAGAAAGTATCAGCGCTCTAAACAGAAAACAAACAAAACAAAGTAATCATTGAGATTAAAATTTGTTTAATTTTGTCCAATATCGAGAAAGACTTTCATGCCCTTGAAATCTTTGGTTCAGCCCTAATAAGATTTTTGGGTTAGGTTTGGTTAATACAATTTCTGGCTGAGGCCACATGTTCAACATTTCAAATAAGTTTTTTTCAGAAGGGGGGGGGGGGGTGAAGTTAAAAATCTTTCATAAGGAAATTAACATAACTAATTATTAATATTAAGATTACAGTGCTTCGGATCCATTTAATTTTGATGCGGATCCGGATCCTGGATCCACACTGAAAAAAAATGGATCCGGATCCAGGTTATTTCTTTAAAACCTGAATTTTTAACAAAGCAGAATTTTCAAATTTTGTCTATTTTTTTTGCTTATTTTATTATAAAACTTGATGAATCATTAAGAAATCAGGAAATTATTTATAATCTCTTTTTTCAGTTCAGATCTAGGTGAAGAGTTAAAATTTTGTTTGCAATTTTTGGTTCAAATTTCCCCTTGTATCTGGATCCGATTCCGGATCCAGGAACCCAAAATCTTGCAGATCCAACGGATCCGGATCCTAATCACTGAATTACGAATAATCTATATATATAAAGTTGTAATTTTTCTTTGTTTGTTTAGATGTCCGATCATAACTCAAAAACGCCTTGACCAATTTGCCTCAAATTTGGATAAGGAAACCCGGCGAGACCCACGGATATGTTCTCAGTATGGTTCTGAAATTCTAAGTTTACTTTTTAAGGAATAAAAGCCAAACCGTAGTTAGCGACCAATCGCGGGTAAACAGCGGGAGTAACTATAAATAGAGTACCCTGGGCAACGCTATCTATCTACTCTACCTTGTCATCGTCCAGATTAGTGAAATCCACGAACTGTGGAGCTTGAAACTCCCAGGAGGGATCCATATTTACTTTCTAAAACGAGTTTTAAGTAAACAGAATTTTGAGTCTGTCCTAGTGAACGATTTTTGGACCCCCCCCCCTCCTATCAATTTTGTACATGACCAAATTAGTTTTTATTTAGCATTAATTAGGCTTAGGTTAGGTTAAGACACTTTCTGGGCCGAGCGCTGCGGCTAGGATGTGCTAGGGGGCCGAGCGCTGCGGCCACGGGTTAGGTTAGTTAGGACACTTTCTGGGCCGAGCGCTGCAGCTAGGACAGGCTGGGGGCCGAGCGCGGCGGCAACGGGTTAGATGAGGGGGCCTTGGGGGGTTCAAAAATCGTTCTCTAGGAAAATACCAGAATTTTTATTTTTAATTATCTGTCAGGCAAAAATAACCATATTTACAGAAAACATAATTTTCATTAGATATTTTGGTAATTTCCTAGAGAACGATTTTTGGACCCCCACCCCCTATTGATTTGTACATGGATCTCATGTATAGCACATGATAAAAATAGTCATGTGGTCGCAGCACCCGGCCCCCTAGCCGGTATATTCCTAGAGAACGATTTTTGGCTAAATAAAACAAACAATTTAAAAATGTTACTAAAGTGTNTAGCCGCAGCGCTCGGCCCAGAAAGTGTCTTAACCTAACCTAAGCCTAATTAATGCTAAATAAAAACTAATTTGGTCATGTACAAAATTGATAGGAGGGGGGGGGGTCCAAAAATCGTTCACTAGGACAGACCCCCCTAGCCTGTCCTGCCCGCGGTGCTCGGCCTCCTAGCCTGCCCTAGCCGCAGGGCTCGGCCCAGAAATTGTCTAACCTAACCTTGCCTAACCCTAAAATAATAAAAATGAATAATAGTAATATTTCTGAAAAAATAAGTAGTCATGCACAAAACTGATAGGGGGGGGGGCAGGGGCGGTCCTAAAAGCGTTCTCTAGGACAGACCCGAAATAATTTATATTTCACAATTATTCGTGTTTCTGGATTCATATTTTGTAAATCAAGACAACAGCTGATGATGAAAAATCCGTTGAACAAATTAAATTCTGTTTCAAAGATTTAATGAATCAAATAGCCGTTTCAGTTGTGAACGGAAATTAACATAATAAATGTAACTTTTGGCAATTTCAAAAATTGGGTGGGGGTTCTTTCGTTATTGTGAAATTTCAGTCTAACAGTCTAACTCTTAAGCTGCTTAACTGACGATATTTGGTGAAATGGCGGTTTATCTTTGAGTTTAAATGAGAGCGAGAATGCCGCTGAAGCTTAAATTAGTTGCTGGGCTCCCGCCCAATTACAAAGACGATTTTAATTACATACATAGATTGGGTAATGTTGATCCGCTCTACTGCCCATCCGTCCTATTGCCCATCCGCTATACTGCCCATCCGACCTACTGCAACATCTGACCTACGACAGTTTTTCGTAGGTCGGATGGGCACTTTTTGTAGGTCGGATGGGCATTTTTCGTAGGTCGGATGGGCATTTTCTACTACACATTCGACCTACTAGCACGTGGAGCTGCTATATGGACTGGTGGCCGCTGCAGCGTCATATCTCCCTAGTCTGTCCTAGCCGCAGCGCTCGGCCCAGAAATTGTCTTGCATTTGTTTCTAAATAGCCCTTTTAAAGGAAAGAAAACAGGCTAAATCTATCTTGAAAAACTGTAATGCGTGATAAGTTAAAAATCTATTTTTTTAGTTTTCATTTAAATTAATTTTGACCCTTATTGAGTTTTTCAAGTGAAAATTTTTTCGTCATCATTCATTTTTTTTGTTATAACTAGTAAATACTTTCATATTCATTTGGACAGCCAAAGAGTATAGTTAAATATAGTTTTCTCATAACATATTTCCCATCCGATCTATATTATAAAACAAGACATTTGTATATATGTTCCCTCTGGTTGTCCAAACGGCTAGACCGAATGGGCTGACATTCTGGGGGTGACATAGGCTAAATAAAATTGAATTTTTTTTTATTAATAGCACCGGAAACGTCGGGCACTTCAGATATATAGTAATCATAAAAATCAGAGATGAATGTTGTCACTGCATTCCAATGTTTTCTAAGACACTCTGTACAGTAAACATAATCATAATATAAGATATTATGTATTATAGATATGACATAATGTCCCCCCCTTTTATAAAAATATAAGATATTATGTATTATAAATATGACATAATGTCCCCCCCTTTTATAAAATAAAATATAAGATATTATGTATTATAAATATGACATAATGTCCCCCCCTTTTATAAAAATATAAGATGTTATGTATTATAAATATGACATAATGTCCCCCCTTTTATAAAAATATAAGATATTATGTATTATAAATATGACATAATGTCCCCCCCTTTTATAAAAATAAGTTTCCCAAGAGATATAGGATAAATTTGAGAGCTATTAATCCAAGTGTACAAGAACATTTATCCCACTTTATTGGATTAAATACAAAGGAACTTTTCACAGAGTACTTTTCTTTTAAGGAATTTAAACTTGACAAAAGAACTGTCATTTTATAACATTTTTATCATTGCACTGTATTGCATGGAGATGATAAAAAGTATTCCCAAAATGACATGACCAGAACTGAAAACTTTAGAATCGCATTGATATCAAGATCATTGCTTGATTGCCTCTTTTTATTAATCTCCAGATTAAATAATACCCGTTCTCCTCTTGTTATTAATCTCCAGATTAATTAACAGATCGGGATTAAGGATATCCCATTCTAAAGTTTTCACCTCAGGTTCAGTTTTACATCCCATGTTGCCAGTACCATATCAATACATAATGTTAGAGAATTTATCATGTTTTATGGGAATATTAATAGTAGGGTTTCTGTTATTCTAAAAAAATCCATTATTCAAATTCCGTAATGTGGAAGTTAGGGATAACTCCGGATGAAATGAAAACCGGAAAAAAGGTGTTAAAACTTTCCCTAGGGTATTTAGAAAGATAAAAATTTCCCCAGAATAAAATGATTTGAAATGCTTCTATACAAATACTAAGTATTTTTGTTTCAAACTAAAATTTAGTTTGCCAAATATTGTATGAAGAATCTTTCCTGCTTTCTGATAGATTTGACTTTGGCATATTTAAGAAATATCTGCTCGACAAAAAGCAATATTTATCATTACTTATTTTGACTTAAGCTCTCAAATAAATGAATATAGAAAAAAATTTGTCACTTGAAGAAATTTTTAGAAAGATATTTGCAATTAATTCAGAAAAAAAGTTTTATCGAAAATAAAACTAATTTTGGCGTTTTAAAAAATATGCCAAAAAAATCATTTCTCACACCCCTAGGCTTAGTAAAGCTTACAATTCACCAAAACCATACTCCTTCAATTATTAAATATAGGGAAATTTCAATCTTTCTAAACATCCCAGGGTTGTAAACCTAAAATTTCTTGTTTTCCACATTGAAGTTTATCTGGGTCTCCACTCTCTTTTCTACTCCTCATTAAAACTTTTGAATTTAACATTTTTAGGAACTATCATTTATATTTTCTTAATTTTGTTGTTAAGATAATGTTCTTTTGTTTGCACAATCAACGGTTTTCCCAATTTTCCTCCGTATATTCTCAAATATTTTTTATCTAAAATTCGGTGATGGCGATGGACCAAACCTCTGAAGAGAAAAAAAAAGTAGATGCAAGTTTCACATTTTATTAAAAATATATTTCGATCTGGGTTGACCCTCCTCAGTTCTTGAGATTGTTTCTGTCATAAAGATTAAAAATTCAAAAAATTCAAAATGCTAGAGCTATTCAATAATATATCTGGTTTATCATTTACATAATTCTAAGATGTTTTAATTGTTAGTCCGGAAAATTCCGGTAATCCAGTAAATATTTTGGACAGTTTTTTTCCAGAATAATTTCTATATGTTCCGAAATTCCAGAACAGAGTTACTGGAATTTTCTATTTGAAGGGAAAAATTATTTGGAATTCCGGAAACTATCCATTTGGAAAGATAAAAAATTTGGATAATTTCTGTATGTAACCTGTAAACCGGAGTTCCGGTGAAAACTCTCATGTTTAAACAGGAAACATACGAGGGTCCGTCGGGACATTAAAGTGGGTTTGACAAAATTTAAAGGAATTGAGTCGAGTCGGAATGAGGAAGGATTAAAAGTGGTTATTTAATTCATTGGGGTATTATTTTTCTCCTGATTTATAATAATAAGACAAAAAATGCTTTGCTGGAATGTATTTTGAATAATAAACAAAATTTTCGGATTTTTTTGGTTGGTGTTGGTGGGGGGGGGGAGGGGTGGTAGGACTTTAACTTCAAAGTTTGTTTTGATAATTATTCTTTAAAAAGTCAAAGCGCAAAAAATAATGTTTGTATAAGAAAAAAGATCATCTAGATGAAGCGAGTTGAGATAGAGATTTACATCAAAAGATATGGAAGAAAAGAAAATTGATTCGTTATGTAATTTGATTTATTCTTTGAAGATTCATTTTGTGTCTTAAATATATTGTGTTATAGGATAATTTTTCCCTGATATACTCTCATATACTTTTTTGACTGATATATTCTCAAATACATTTTTGTCTGATATATTCTTATATGCATTTTTGTCTGATATATTCAAATATACACTTTCGTCTGATATATTCTCAAATACATTTTTGACTTATATATTCTCATATACATTTTTGACTGATATATTCTCATATACATTTTTGACTGATAAATTCTCATATACATTTTTGACTGGTATATTCTCATACACATTTTTGTCTGATATATTCTAATATACATTTTTGACTGATATATTCTCATATACATTTTTGTCTGATATATTCTCATATACATTTCTGTCTGATATATTCTCAAATATATTTTTGTCTGATATATTCTCATATACATTTTTGTCTGATATATTCTCATATACATTTCTGTCTGATATATTCTCACATACATTTCTGTCTGGTAATTTCTCATATAAATTTCTGTCTGATATATTCTCATATTCATTTTTGACTGATATATTCTCAAATACATTTCTGTCTGATATATTCTCATATACATTTTTGACGGATATATTCTCAAATACATTTTTGTCTGATATATTCTCATATAAATTTTTGTCTGATATATTCTCAAATACATTTTTGTCTGATATATTCTCATATACATTTTTGACTGATGTATTCTCAAATATATCTTTTGTCTGATATATTCTCAAATACATTTTTGACTGATATATTCTGAAATACATTTTTGTCTGATATATTCTCATATACATTTTTGTCTGATGTATTCTCATATACATTTTTGACTGATATATTCTCATATACATTTTTGTCTGATATATTCTCAAATACATTTTTGTCTGATATATTCTAAAATGCATTTTGTTTCTGATGTATTCTGTTAGAATATCTACTTTTTGTGTGTGATATATTCTGTAATTCATTTAGACTGGTTTATAAAAGCAAGCACAAAAGTGCAAAAACCCTATATTTAAAATTATAATACTATTCTGAAAATATAATTTTCCTATAAACTATTGAAATTCATTTTCATTTGCACAGAGTAGAGCAGAGAAAGTCAGAGTTAAAATTAACAGTATTACCCCGAAATATGCATTTTTCTTTGGATTTTTAAAAAAGGCTCCAGGACCCAAAAGTTTGTAGAGATGTTTCCCAAGCGGCAACTTAACAAGGGTATTTTGCCAAATGGCAATTTACCAGCTTTTCAATTTGCCAAGCGCCAACTTCCCAAGTGTGTCCTTGCCTGTTCAGCCAGAAGTACACCTCCATCAGTTCATCTCCCTTTGTGTTTTAACTAGGGTTTTCACGAAACAGTCAATTCTCTTGTGCAACAGTTTCATGGTTTTGCACGAAATGACTTTTTTGCTCGAAATTCCGCATCATTTGTGTATCAATACGAAACCAGTTTTGCAAGAAATTGCGCATTCATTTGAAATAAATAATTTTTTTGCACGAAATTTTGCATGAATGCGAAATTTAAGTCAGAATTTGTTCATGATATTCGCATATATACAGGTTATTTTTGCAATATTATAATAAGTGGCAGAACTGATAGTGAAAATATCTAAAAATACTTGTGGACTTCTTCTCCCCCCTACAGGGGAATGTAATTATGATTAATTAATTCGTGAGTAACTCAGTTACTACTTGAGATTGATTGCCGGTAAACGGTGTACTAGTTGGTACCGTCCGGTGACCTAAAACATGAGAATTGGGGCTCATATTCAGCCAGCATGTTTGAGCGTGGAGCTGGCTTGAGTATAGTTGACTTTGATTGGTTTATAATTTTGAATTTATTCATCATTTCCTGGAGTTGTTTCTCGAAATTTAACGAAATAGCTCGAAATCACAAAATAGCAGGAAATAATGAAAAACGCAAATATAAAGATTTTCTTCAGAATTTGCGGGACATAGCTTTTGCGGATCAATGCACAAAAACATCGAAATTTTCGTGCAATTTTTATCCGAAACGTATATATTTTGCACGATTTTCGTGCACAAAATTTCTGCTGGAACGATTTTGACACAAGAAACACAAAAGGTATTGATAAATATTGATTGATTACAAAGAAATTGGGATTTGCCGCAAACTCAATTGAGTTGGCAATCCCTAATCCTTTGCAACCTGATCTCGTAGACCTTTGATATTTCAAACTATGGATCAAATAGTCTAAATTTGAAATATCAAAAGTTTACATCATCAGGTTGCAAAAATATAAGGATTAAAAACTTTGAGTTTGTTGCAAAACCTAAACTTCTTTGAAAGGCAGAAGGCATTTTAGAGAGAATAACTTTTTTGTTTTCCACTCTAAGAATACATTTAAAACTAATTGCGCATTTCATTATGTCAATTAATAATCTTAATTAGAACAGATGAAAATTGAAAAAAAAATGGCTGTTTGACATTTTTGGGGATTAATTCCACTCTTTGTATTTTCTCCTCTGTGTTAATATTTGTGAATAAAAGGTAAATAAACTATAAGGATGAATAAGGATGTATGAAGCCCTATATTAGCAATACATCTGTCATCCTTTCTCTTCTAGCTGATGGGGACACAGGAAGGGTGGGTGGNGGGGTAAAGGTGGATGTTGATGAAAGGGCGTATGTTGACCAAAGGAGGGGTGTAATTAGGGCTGAGCAAAGTTCAGTTCACGAAACAGAGGTTTTCGAGAATTAACTGAGGAATCCGTTTACAAAAAGCAAAAACCGTAAATTTTTTAATCGTTAACAAATTAAGGGATTAGCCGTTTTTGAAAAAAATTACAGTTTAAAACGTTAACTGAGAAGCTAAAAACGTTGTTTTCTGATGAAAATTGCATATTAATCATTTTTAAAAACGCGCTGTTAATTAAATTGAGATCGTTAACTATAAATGGTAATTAAAAAAACGGAAAATGCTGTTAACGGAAAAAACGTTCCGTTCTTACCTTTAAAAATAACGGCTGACTGAAATTTTATTCTTTAACGGTTGGAACTAACCGTTAATGAAACGGCTAGGAAAAGTTGGAACGTGCCCAGCCCTAGGTGTAATGAGTAAGAATTAAGGCAAACAGGAAAATATACTCACAATTTACAATAAAAATATTATGCTGAATCCACAAAATATTGATTATTAAAAAATTGATCATTTAACCTTGTTTTTTCGAAATGTTGTTCTGATTCTAATATTTTTCTTATATTATGAAAAGTGATTTTATAGATTCAAACCATCCAAATAAATTTATGCATGTTTTAACTTGGTTCACCAGACACATATTTATGCGTAATTAAGTTCTTTCTTGTATTTGTGTAAATAACTCTTTTCTAATTATATTCATAAATTAGTTATAATGCATTACCACCAACATTGACACAAGCAATCTACGAAGAAGAAATTATGACGCAAAAAATGGAGTTTTTAGAATATTGAAAATCAAAAGAAACCGGAAAGGGTTCAAAGAATATAATCTGCAATCCATATAAATGACGGTAGGAAGGTAGAATAGTGGATAAAAGACGGTAGGAAGGTAGAATAGTGGATAAATGACAGTAGGTAGGTAGAATAGCGGATAAATGACGATGGGAAGGTAGAATAGTGGATAAAAGACGGTAGGAAGGTAGAATAAGGGATAAAAGACGGTAGGTAGGTAAAATAGTGGTAAAAAGACAGTAGGTAGGTAGAATAGTGGATAAATGACTGTAGGAAAGTAGAATAGTGGATAAAAGACGGTAGGAAAGTGGAATAGTGGATAAAAGACGGTAGGAAGGTAGAATAGTGGATAAAAGGCGGTAGGAAGGTAGAATAGTGGATAAAAGACGGTAGAAAGGTAGAATAGGGGATAAAAGACGGTAGGTAGGTAAAATAGCAGTGAAAAGACGGCAGGTAGATAGAATAGTGGATAAAAGACGGTTGGTAGGTAGAATAGTGGATAACAGACGGTAGGTAGGTAAAATAGTGGATAAAAGACGGTAGGAAGGTAGAATAGTGGATAAAAGACGGTAGGAAGGTAGAAAAGAGGATAAAAGACGTTAGGTAGATAGAATAGTGAATAAAAGACGGTAGGAAGTTAGAATAGTGGATAAAAGACGGTAGGAAGGTAGAATAGTAGATAAAAGACGGTAGGTAGGTACAGGGTGTCCCAAAAAACATGGGAATTCAGTGACGAATTCGATATCGTCTTTTCAGATAATTCTTTGATTTAGTATAGTGATACCTACTGAGAAAGCTGTAATCTGGAAGAGTTTCGTCTGCTATGTTTACATTTTGTTTGTTTATGTTTTGACTGCATACAGTTGTACTTGGTAAAACAAGAAAATTACAGTATACAAACAGAGTAAACTTGTCCGTCTTCACTGTTCATCTTGCGGAGACATTATAGACACATCTTTGCAGTCTTTTACCCTTTTCATTAAATAAACTCTAGCAGACATAATAATAATGGCTTTTGAAATTAGGTATTACAATGCTAATTCATAACTAAGACGATAACGAATTCGTCACTGAATTCCCATGTTTTTTGGGACACCCTGTAGAATAGTGGATAAAAGACGGTAGAAAGGTAGAATAGTGAATAAATGACGGTAGGTAGGTAGAATAGTGGATAAAAGACGGTAGGAAGGTAGAATAGTGGATAAAAGACGGTAGGAAGGTAGAATAGTGGATAAAAGACGGAGGAAGGTAGAATAGTAGATAAAAGACGGTAGGTAGGTAGAATAGGGGATAAAAGACGGTAGGAAGGTAGAATAGTGGATAAAAGACGGAGGAAGGTAGAATAGTAGATAAAAGACGGTAGGAAGGTAGAATAGTGGATAAAAGACGGTAGAAAGGTAGAATAGTGGATAAATGACGGTAGGTAGGTAAAATAGCAATAAAAAGACGGCAGGTAGGTAGAATAGTGGATAAAAGACGGTAGGAAGGTAGAATAGTGGATAAAAGACGGAGGAAGGTAGAATAGTAGATAAAAGACGGAAGGTAGGTAGAATAGTGGATAAAAGACGGTAGGCAGGTAGATAAGTGGACAAAAGATGGTAGGTAGGTAGAATAGTGGATAAAAGACGGTAGAAAGGTAGAATAGCTTGGATAAATGACGGTAGGTAGGTAAAATAGCAGTGAAAAGACGGCAGGTAGATAGAATAGTGGATAAAAGACGGTATGTAGGTAGGACAGCGGATTAAAGAAAAACAGTTATAAACATTGTGCATCAATTTTTAAGACTGGGTTCTTTTTACTTCAATCTGGAGAAAAAACCTTCAACGGGTCTGAAATGCGCTGCATACGTTTGCACTATAGAATTATTCTTAGATTTTTGTGCTCACATTCATACATCAAAGAGGTTTTTTTCAGTGACGGTTTTCTTTTTAATATATTTAATGTAGAGGTATGAGTGATTTCTTTAAAATAAAATAAAAATATCTAATACAATTTAAATATGTTGATAAGAATTGTTCGAGCGTGACCAACGTGTGAAACAATACTGGTTTATAAAACTGATTTTAATATTATTATCGATCTTTTAGATCTTTCTACAAATCTATTTATCTATCTATCTTACTATCTATAAATATCTTTGTTTCTGATTAAATTTATTCTAGAATTTTATAATGATTGTATCATAGAATCACAGAAAATTTACAAAATTGTAATAATAAAATTCGCAATTTTCAGTTCTGTTCTAATTTTCAAGGAAAAGTTCTTTATATCCACTAGTTTATTTTCTTCTCAGTGTACATTCTAAGATTATAAATATACGCTGTTCCGTTGAAATCTGAGGAGCCATTGAAAAACAACTTTTCCTTAAAAATTAGACCAGGACTGAAAATTGTGAATTTTCATAGAACAGTTTTGCAAATTTTCTGTGATTCTGTTATTCAATATTTACAAAATTTTAGAGTTAGATAGAAATAACTTTAGATTTTAAGAGAGAAAAAAGTTTAGCGGATTATTGTTTTGAGCCATTGGAGTACCAAAAAAAAAAAAAATCCGAAAAATATTGAAAAAATAACATACAGGAGCGTTGCACAAAAAAAATACAATTTTGCACCGGACGCCGCTAATCACACTTTTTTTACTAACCCGGATATATATATAAATATAAACGTTTCTTTCCATCCATCTATCTAATAACTATTTTTCTATCTCAATATATATCTATTTATATATTTATTAAGTAACTGTCTATCTCTATCTCTATATGGTGTCAGATTGAGTAGTTTTCTATGTTTATATTTACCTCTCTTCTATCCATCATTTACCAGCTGTTTTTACTCTGATAGGGTCGAGCAAAGTTCTGTTAAAAGGTGTAATTTCAATTAAATGGAATCACAGGCAGCTATAGTAAATTTGAATTTCCGAGCCGGGTCAACCTTTCCAGTCCCAGTTTGTACTGTTCCTAGCTCTATGGACAGGACTAGCCGGTGCAACAAGCGTGTTGCGATCAGACTTTATGCTTCATACAGGTTGAATTTACTTTTACTAAAGGGCCAGAGGTGCGTGGAATGTCCGATTCATTACGGTACCCTAAAAAGCTAGTATAAAATAGAAATCCATGTTTTTCTTTTCGAAAACTGATTATTTTCGATTGTGATCTCTCTGCAAAAGAAACTGCAGTTCTACTGCGGAAGCAAGGAAAGCGAAATTATCAGAATTAACCAATTTTCCAGCTGGAAATACGATATTATTTTCCATATTTTTGATCAGATAAACCGATACGCTTCAGGGTATCATTGTAAATTGGGCATGCTCCTTTCTTAAATAAAATGGAGGGAGGCTTAAAATTACTCGATCAGTGTCCGAATTTAATGAATCTGAGCCGCGTCTCACGTTCGCCATAAACCGGTTTCAATCGAGCGCTGGCTTAAATCTTGAAACATCAAATACAACTTTAAGTGGAACCAACCATGCTTTGAGCCGAGTCTCGAATTTAAGCCGCGACTTAGATTTTTTAATTCGGCTTTTAAGGGTATTGTGAATTTATTTGCATGGAGGGTCCTAGGTCACTTGAAGTTCCCTTAAAGGGAGTGTTCCGGCGTTTTAAGTGCATTGTATACAAAACGAATAAAAAATATTATGAAATATTAACTATATACGAATGCGTCGAAAAACAATCGATGACTATTGGTTAAAATAATTGAATGATTTGTTTGAAATTAAATTGATTTGTTTACGATCCGAGTCGTATATTGCAACTTGAACTGAATTTATATGGATGTTTTGTTCTTCAGTATAAGTCGGTTTTAACAATTTTCTCCATATAGACTCAACAGATAGAAGTAAGATTAGTAGTGATCAAAAGAGATTATTTTTTCGCCGTAAGCCTATACCCCCTTTAATTTTTCGCGAACACTCCCTTTAAAACTTCGATTGTTATTCTTAAAAGTCAAAATTTCAGAAAAGAAAAGCTCGATGAATTTTCATCTGGTTAGGTGAGTTTAACGTTGATTTAACAATTAAAATCTTAGAATTACAAACAACAAGATATCGACTAGCGTCCTATTTTTTTAAATCGTTTTCTCCTTTTTAAAGAATTTCATTTTATTATTTATTATTATTATACTTATTTGTACTATTTTCACGCTTTGAATTATTTAGATTCTAAGTTGAGAATTAGCATAATCTCAGGTTGTTCTTTTATTAATATTGACAAACTTACATATATATATAGCTAGAGCTAGAGCTAAAGCTATATATATACATATATATATATATGTATGTGGTACTGCATCAATATAAGGTTTCAGTGCAGAATATATTAACAGCTGATCGTACTATCACATATAGGGTTACCCACAAAGGATGAGACTTCAAAGACGACTTTACGGAATTTATATTGTCAGTTTTCTTATATTTATGACTCCCCGTACTGACTATATACTTCTTTCCTTCTTTGCAAAATCAATAAAAAGGCCATTAAGACTTTATGGCAGAGGACTTATTTTAATCTTGGAATAGTCACATTTAAAGTGTTTTAGGTCAAATTTACAGTCTCATCCTTTGTGGGTAACCCTGTATGTTCCATAATAGTCTGGGAGGGGTTTAATGCCCTCCTGTACACATTCACTTATAAAACAATCACACTGAAAATTCTTGACTTTTAAGAAAAAATAAATGATTTTTTACCATTCAATTTACTTATTCTGTTTTTGAAAAATGTATCTCCTTCACCTAATAATAAAATATCTAACTTAAAATTTATTTTTTCACTAATCTTGTGCAAAAGGCCTTTAATTATTAAAGCCGATATAGAAATCGAAAAGTTAAATTCAATTGAAAACATTTATTATTAATTTTTTCTCTGATAACTCTAACCCAAAGGTTTGAAGCAGAAAAAGTTAACAATAAAACAAAATTAATTTAGTAAGAATAAAAATAATCTAGCAGCATGATGAATCAAAAAAGTGCTATTTTTTGCAGTTTGCAAACTTTTCAATTTCTTTGCAAAAAGTTTGAATATATTTGAAAGAATTAAACCTGCAACCAGATAATCTAATTTACATTTCAAACAGATTCTACGTTACATACTTATACAGAGCTAGCTAGAGCTAGAGCTAGAGCTAGAGCTAGAGTTAGAGCTAGAGCTAGAGCTAGAGCTAGTACTAATGCTAGAGCTAGAGCCAGTGCTAGAGCTAGAGCTAGAGCTAGTTCTAGAGCTAGAGCTAGAGCTAGAGCTAGAGCTAGAGCTAGAGCTAGAGCTAGATCCTTATCCCTTGTCATTCCCTTATATTTTTCATTCCTTGATAACAAACATAATGATGGCTTCAAAACTGCTCTTTTGGCAAAAATATGTATAATTTGAAAACAACAAGTTGTTTTTTTTGCCAAAAATGGGGTAAGAGCTTGAATACCACTGAGTAAATATTTGTAGCTGGCTGAATTTTAAAAACACTTTAAAAATGTTGAATGTTGTATTTATATACAAAGTTGTATGTATGTATGTATATATGTTAGCTAAAGCTGGCTAAACAGCAGGACCGAATTGTATGTATGTATGTATGTATGTATGTATTTATTTATGTTAGCTAGAGCTGGCTAAACAGCAGGACCGAATTGGCTGACATTTGTTGAGGGAAACTCTGGGGGGTAGCAAAGGCTAAACATTTTTTTGAAATCGAATTTTTTAAATTTCACGAGCACCACCGGGTATATTAGCTAGTAAGATATTTACTGTAAGTGAAAGAAAGAAAAGTTCCTTAAAGGGAGCGTTCGCGAAAAATGAAAGAGGGTATAGGCTTACGGCGGAAAATAAGCACTTTTGATCGCTACTGATCTTACTTCATCTGTTGCGTCTATAAGGAGAAAATTGTTAAACACGACTCACACCAAAGAACGCAGCGTCCATACAAATTCGGAAAGATGCAACATTGAACTCGGATCGTAAACAAATCAATTTAATTCCAAACATATCACTTAGATATTACAAACTGTAGTCATCGATTATTTTTCGACGCATTCGTATATAGTTAATATTTCATAATATTTTTTATTTTGTTTTTTAAAAATAATTTTCGCTGGCGTTGGATTTTCGAACATTCCTGAAAAATATGATAATGTCGTCTTCATTATCAAAAATCCTCGAAACAGGAATAAATGTTTTCAAAGTAACTCTCAGATCATGAAAAATACATTTACGAATGCGTCGAAAAATAATCGATGACTATTGTTACTAATATCTGAATGATTTGTTTGGAATTAAATTGATTTGTTTACGATCCGAGTTGAATGTTGCAACTTTCTGAATTTGTATGGACACTACGTTCTTCGGTATTAGTCGTTTTTAACAATTTTCTCCTTATTGACGCAACAGATAGAAGTAAGATTAGTGGCGATCAAAAGCGCTTTTTTATCGCATTAAGCCTATACCCCCTTACATTTTTTCGCGAACACTCCCTTTAATTCCTTATATTTTGCTTATTTCAACCTTTTTTCATTTTTATCAAACTTCCTGCCAACTGAATTTTTGTCTTTTCTGATAAATTTAATCCAAGTTTCTTGGTAATGTTTAAACGAAATATTTGAAAGTAAATTTCCGGTGTAATCTTTTCAGTTAAAAATAACTTCCTTTCAACCGATTTTACCCTTGTATATATCTACTGCTTTTATACAAAGTAAAATTTTCAAAAATAAATCATCTTTGGTAGATTAAGATTTTTAAAAAGATGTTCTATGTTTTCTTGTGTTGGTTTAAAAACGTCCAAGCGATGATGGTTTCAGATTAAAGGTGCTGATAATGTAATTTTATCTGCAAAGTTTTTTTCAGGAACAATTTTTGACTCTCACAATTTTCCACTCTGTCTCTGCAATACAAAAAACTAAAAATGAAAAATTATCAATTTATAGACAGAAAAAGGGGGGATAGTGTGGTATTTCTTATTTATATGAAGCAAAGGGTACCGTTGTGAGTCGGGCATACCCCTCTGTGAATGGGGAATAGAGGGTAATTTGAAATTATGTGGATAGACCCTTAAACTGTAAACTATATTATGTTTTGTTTTCCTTGAAATTTTTAAATAACTTTGTTTTAAAATTGGAGTTCTTTTGATTTCGAAAGTTTTATTTTTGGCTGAAACTTTCCGTGTTTTCTATATACTCATCAACAACAGCCATTCAGGAAATATAAACAAAATCTATTTTTTCCTTCCAATATTGTGTTAAACTTAGTTTACCCACAATATATTGTACAAAAAATGAAAAAAGCCTTTAAGAATTTAAAAATCTAGTTTGGTTAATTTCGAATATTATAATGTTTGATGCAGCAATTCAAATATATATAATATATATATATAGAGCTGCAAACATATAGTTCCCAATCTAGAGTTACCCCACGCGGATTTAAAGGGTGTGTTCGCGAAAAATGAAAGGGGGTATAGGCTTAATGCGATAAAAAATCACTTTTGATCGCTACTAATCTTACTTCTATCTGTTGCGTCTATAAGGAGAAAATTGTTAAAACCGACTTGTTCCGAAGAACGTAACGTCAATACAAATGCAGAAAGTTGCAATATATAACTCGGATCGTAAAAAAATCAATTTAACTCCAAACAAATCATTCAGTTATTACAACCGATAATTATCGATAATTTTTCGACGCATTTGTATTTAGTTGATATTTCATAATATTTTCTATTTTTTATGATCTGATAGTTAATTTATTCCTGTTTCGAGGATTTTTGATAATGAAGACGACATTTTCATATTTTACAGAAATGTTCGAAAATCCAGCGCCAGAGAAATATCTTTAAAAAACGAAATCAAAAATATTGTAAAATATAAACTATACACAAATGTGGCGAAAGATAATCGATGACTATAGGTTGTAATATCTGGATGATTTGTTTGAAATTAAATTGATTTGTTTATGGTCTAAGTCGTATGTTGCAACTTTCTGAATTTGTATGGACACTACGTTCTTCGGTATTAGTCGTTTTTAACAATTTTCTCCTTATAGACGCAACAGATAGAAGTAAGATTAGTAGCAATCAAAAGCGCTTTTTTATTCCATTAAGCCAGTACCCCTTTTCATTTTTCGCGAACACTCCCTTTAACGGTTAGGTTCTTTTCCTATAATTTTTGAACAGAATTTGACCTATTAAACCTAACTTTTTAGCTTTTTCTCTTTTATTCTTTTTTGTCGGCATACGCGGTTTTAACGAAAAAGGATGACAAGACAGCTTCGCAAGTTAAAAGGCTGTTTGTTGAATTATAAACCAACACATGATTGAATTCAAATAGAAGAAAACGAATGCATCTCACCCTGGTTAGTCCAGGGTGACCAAAATGGGATGAGACATTAGAGACGACTTTACAGAATTAATATTCTCTGTTTTCTTATCTTCATGGTTTCATACAATGTATAAACTTATTTCTTTTGTTGTCAAATCATCAAATAGGTGCTGGAAAGTCTATATTTAAGACAGAAGACTTATTTTACTCTTGAAATCGTCATATTTTACGAGTTTCATGTCGTCTTCACAGTCTCATCTATTGTAGGTAATCTATATATAAATTTGGCTTGTTTGTCTGTCTGTTTGTTTGTCTGTTTGTTTGTTTGTATCCAATAAACGTCAAAACGGCTGAACCGATCGGGCCCAAATTTTTTGTGGGACATCTAGGGAGCCCAGGGAAGGTTTATGAATCATCAAAATTTCAAATATTTGTCTCTTTCAAAATTCGATCGTCATTAAATTTTTTAAAATTTTGAAAATCTGCGAAATTTTTTGTAAAAATCCGCGAATTATTTTTGTTTAGTTTTACGATGTACACAAAGAGAACATGTTTACAATTAATTTAGAAGATGGGCGCGAAGCGCCCTCTAAGGCTAGAAAGAAGGGCGCGAAGCGCCTTGAATTTCTAGTCCTGTAAATTAACTTTAAATATAGCAAGTAAACCGTGCATTTTGACTAACATCTTAATGGCATATTCCCTTAAAGAGCAAAAACATATTGCTATTTAACGGAAACATTGTTTTTATTTTACAGTGCTCAAAACATACCTTTTCTTTTTCGTTTTTTTGTATGTTTCTGTTGTAACATTTGGAATTAAATATCTTTTTTTTTACTTTAACGGAATTGTTTTCCAATAATTTTACAAAACTTTAGTTTGTAAATGCACTGTAAAATTTGAGATTGTATATTTTATTCAATATTTCGGAATCGCGCGATCACAACAATAATATTGGATAAATTTTACCTAAATTTTGATTCCGAGATTTTTTTTAAAAATCCGCAAAATTTTTTTCATCTTTGTTTTGAAATGTAAACAAAAAGAAAATGTTCACAATTTAAATAAAAGATGGGCGCGAAGCGCCCTAAAAGCCTAGAAAGAAGGGCGCGAAGCGCCTTGAATTTCTAGTATTAGTAACAAAATAACATGTTTAGCTGAAATCTACAGAATATAATAATATTTGTAACAAAATAACATCTTTAGCTGAAATGGCAGACTGAATTTGTTTTAAAATTGTGTAGAACAATGCAAATCTGTAAATCCGGGATGCAGATTTCGGATCTATTGAACCTACCAATATATAACAAGTCGATTCAATTTTATCCGAGGAAAAAAAGTTTAAAAGTAACATTTTTTGGCTACAAACAGTCGTAAAAAAAGATAATTTCTGATAAAGAGAAAAAAAATCCCGCAGATTAGCGAAATATGAATGCATATGAATAAAAACACGCTTCAGGAACGTTGGTTCAAAGAAAATCGGGCCAATTTTTTCCCTTTTCAAGATTTACAGGGTAAACTTAAATTCTTTCACTATTTATTTGTAACAATAGACTTGGAGGCAATAATTTTTACTATGCAGCTCAAAAATATTATTTTTTTGCACAAACTCTGATTTTCTTATCCCAATTTATTTACAACCCGATTTCGTAGACCTTAGATATTTCAAACTGTAAATTTTGGTAAATCAAATAGTCTAAGCATGAAATATTAAAGGTTTACACCATCAGTTCGCAAAGATTTAGTGATTTAGTTTGTTGCTAATGTCTTCTATTAGTTAATTTAAAAAAGAGCATCATCTTACAAATAAAGGGCTGTTATTATTAAAAGAAATATTAAAAAATTCTATAGAAATTTTGATTAAATCAAAAGGTCAAAACTGAAAAAGTTTTAAAGGGATTGTGAATTTGTGAACTTAATTCCAAATGAAACTATAAATAATGGTTTCAAGGGTACCGCCCTGCAAACATTTAGTCTCTGACATTCCAATGTCGAACATCAAAAGTTCAGAATAATTTATCCGACATCTTCGGCATCGGTAAATTAAGTCAGTTTAATTTCCTGGGCCGTGTTGAGAATCGGGAATTGTCATCTCTGCACTAAGGGCCACTTAAAATTAAGCTTACAGTCCCTTTAATCGGATTTTTCTTTGAGACAATATATAGCACTATATTATAGAACACAGTGTATATTTACTGTCCCCTAATGTATTATATATACATATATGGATCTAATTATGTATAGTTTGTATGGACGGGNGGGGACAATATGACAATCTATATGGTTCTCCAATAAAAGGGGAATTTCTTGATCACGGAACTTAGATGTATAAATATAATCAAAGAGCTGATTATGATAAAGTACAATACTTTCATACTCAATAAATTTCTGTCAAAATTTAGAAAAAAATATATGCAAACACACTTTCCTAAAACGGAAAAATACACTTCCTCATAAGGGAAAAATAAATACAAATACATTTTCTTATATTGGAAAAATACATGCAAATACACTTTCTTATAAGGGGAAAATACTTGGAAATACCCTTTCGAATAAGTAAAAAAACTTCAAAACACTTTCTTAAAATGAAAAAGTACATGCAAAAACACTTTCTTAAAGGGGAAAAATACATGCAAATACACTCTTTTATAAGGGAAAAATACATGCAAATACACTTTCCCATAAGGACAATGACAATGATTTCAAAAAAGTTTAGAATATTTATTTGAAATTAATCCTGCAACAAACTAAGTTTGATCCTAGTAAACCAATTAAAAAGATTTCGGGAGCAGAGCATTCTACATTAAATATAAATATAAAACTTCAGAAGAAAATTTTTCAAACATGGGTTTCATAAAGAATTTATTTTGTTAATAATCAAATTCATCTCTTAAGTTTCACCCTTTTCTTTTTTTCCTTTTTAATGATTTTTGGTATAAAACGATAATTTCACGGATCAAGGACTTAATCAATTCTCATTAAAGGTTTCCGTGCTAGATAAGCGCTATCTAATTCAAAAGTTTCACATCAGGGAGTGTTGCTTCCAGCTCTTTTTCACCCTGAGATATGAACTATTTTTTTATTTAAAAAGTTTGTTTGATTTATTTGTGAATGATAAATTTAGATGGAATTTAACCCTATTCCTGTTTCCAAAATATGTGCCCGTTAAATTTTTTTAAACGCCATTTTTTATCTTAAAATTGGTACATACAGTAAACTTAAAATAAAGTAATTACATATTAATAAAATCAAAAGAATAGAAAT
This sequence comes from Eurytemora carolleeae, assembly GCF_000591075.1. Classification (NCBI taxonomy): domain Eukaryota; kingdom Metazoa; phylum Arthropoda; class Copepoda; order Calanoida; family Temoridae; genus Eurytemora; species Eurytemora carolleeae. The sequence continues at coordinate 3,086 of NW_019396380.1, read as the reverse complement.
GGTAATTGGGAATAGGTTGAAAGCTTGATAAGATAAATTTAAGATAGGACGGCTGAATAGGACGGCTGAATAATAGGATGGGTGAATATAAGGACGTCTAATAATGGGACGGCTGAATAATAGCAAGGACAAAAGTAGGACGAATTAAAAAAAGGACGGATTGGATGAAGAATAGGACTGATAAATAAAAGGACGGAATAAAATTAGGACGGATAAAGAGAAAAAAGGATGAAAAGTAGGAAAGATAAAGAGCTAGTGGGACAGAGAGTAAAGCAAATAAAAATCTAATAAAGAATAGGTAAAATTTAAAAAAGAGAAAAATCGAAGTGTGAATTTAATTACAGTCAACTTTTGATCAAAAGTCACATCCTATTGGGATAAGAACAGATCTATTAAATAAATGAGAAGTAGAGCGCAGAAAGAGGAGATAAAGGATTCATGGAATAATAAAGGATTTAGTGAATAAAGAGAAGAAGGATCATGGAGCACTATGAGAGAGAGGAGGAATAGAAGAGATGAATTGTGAGACGGATGAAGAGTAGAATGGATAAAAGTAGGACGGATGAAGAGTTGAACGGATAAAAAGTAGGACGGATGAAGAGTAGAACGGATAAAAAGTAGGACGGATTAAGATGAGGTAAAGGATATACGGAATGAGAAAGGAGAGAAAGGATTAAGTGGATGGAAAGGAAAATTATGAGTAAGAGAGAGAGGAAGAGTAAACCCCCAGGGACGGGGACGGATAATTGCTCCGGGTGGGGGGCTATTTACTGTCTAACAGAAAAATAATCAATAGATTACTGGGATGATATTTAGAAAACCTGAAAACTAAGGATTCCTTTAGTTTTAATCTGTCAAGTCTCAACAAATGTGTTTTTATTTCTGATGTATCTGAGAGTCCAAGAGTTTGGGAACTCTCTGCACTATTCTCTCGAGAGTTAAAAAATTATTTGGTCCCATCTCTAATATCAAGAGATTTTTCTTCCAATTTTTCCTGTTCAATTTTCTTTTTTTCCTCATGCTTCTTGTTTCTTGTTTCTAGGCTTAAGAGGCGCCTCTCCAAATAGTTCCTGTGACATTGAAGGTAGTAGAGAGATAAGGAAGTTTGTAGGAGGAAGGGCGAGGGATTGCTCCCTGTTTTCCTTCTTGTTAAATTCTTTTCCAACTTAAGTGGAATTTAAGGAAACCCATAACCGCACGTCTTATGTAAAATGGGCAGTTATGAGCCTTAAAGCCACATCAGGTGGAATCTTCTACAGTAGACCATTCCACACAGATGGCCGAGTAAAAAACCAGTATCGTTGGTATCGTTGTGCATAGCTTGTATACCCAACACAGGTTATATTCCTTTTTTCAGCTGAGCCAAGCTGAAGATGGAGTACTTGTTTTATTTACCTCCTATGTGTACTCCTCAGGTTGTTTTTGAGACTTTAAAAACATAAATGAGATATCCCCTTCCTGGCGCAGGCATTAAGCAACTGGGGCTGAGACTTCTAGATGTACCATATACTTTTTTTAGCGAAACTAATTTATCTCGCCTTGTATATCTGTTTGTCTGTTTGTTTGTATATGGAAAATTAGCTAAAATCGTAATTAATGACAAAGCGTGGGTAAACGGTTGGATTAACTAGGAGTACCCTGGGCATCGCTGGGTTCCCAAGCTAGTTAAGAATATTCTAGATTTTCTAGAAATAAATGTGAGGTCTTTACACAGTATTAAGAGATATTTCACAGTATTTAAATGTAAGGTTAAACTTGATATTACGCTTACAGTCTCTTCTTATACATCTGAGTCCGAATTTAATGAATTTGAGCCGCGTATCAAATCCGCCAAAAACCGGTTTCAAATGAGTGCCGGCTTAAAACTTGAACATTGAATACAATTTTAAGTGAAGCCAACCATATTTGAGCCGCGTCTTAAATTAAGGCCGCCACTCAAATTCTTTAAATTCGACCTCTGTTTTGTCTTTGATTTGATGTATTCTGTAAAGTAACACAATTGTTTTGTCCCGATGAGTTTGAATTTTTGTCCTTTGTCTGATATATATGTTGGGTTGGCACTGTACTCCAAGTGTTATGGCTACTCACCACTTACCCAGGGGGAAAATAGGAATCCGCAAAAAGTGGCAAAAAAAACCAGTTTTTGCGATTCCCTCCGCTAAACATCCTAGGTCGGAATTACTGGTTAAGAAGCACTAAAGTTCTACGGTGTGGATGATAGTAAAATATATAAGTAGTTAAACTATCTTTATCTAGTTCAACTTCTTTTTGCTGTTCAATAAATATGAACTCAGTCAATTTAAAACTGTTATATCCACCNATAGCACTAGAAGAATTAAATTAACAATTTTTTTGCAATTATTTACGAGAAAATAAACAGATAAAAATGCTAAGAAACTCGTTTATGTAATTCGAAAATCATACATAACTATTTTTCTTCTAATCATATAAGGATTCCTTAGCTTTGAATAATCTTCGATTAATAAGTTAATTTGATAGATTATAGAGGAACAGCTAAATCTTCTTAAATCTACAGAATATAATGATATTAGTAACAAAATAACATGTTTAGCTGAAATCTACAGAATATAATAATTTTAGTAACAAAATAACGGGGGGAGAGAATACCGAAGCAGTATTAGGGTTTATGGGTATATTTTTGTTTTCTAAACATTTCTTATAATTGTAAAACCATGTCACCATGATTTCCTCTAATATCTAAAGATGTGAATGCATCTTTAGAAAAGTAACTAATCTATAATATAGACTGCTCCAATAAACATGAAAAATAGGAGAAGACTTAAAAATTCAATCAACAATTTCTTGCACAACTAAAAATCTTTTCTTGGTATTTTGAGAATTTTAAAAAATAAATAAAGATAATTCTGGTTTAGTTGATCAAAAGAAATTATGAACAAATTCTTTTTTATTGTTAGTGTTAATCAGTTTTGGTCAATATTTTATAACTTTTAAGTGTAAGCAATTCCTTTTAAAATGGAAGGGGCCGGGAGAATTGGATGCAGGGGTTGGGGGATGTAAATGTGAATAAGGGGGCCAGGAGAGGGATGCAGGGGTTGGGGGATGTA
>NW_019396379.1:223230-252152 GCF_000591075.1 Eurytemora carolleeae | reverse complement strand
GATGAAGTGATCGGCATTGCCCGTGAAATAAATAAAAAAATTCGAATTTGATAAAAAAAGATTTTCGATTTTTAAAAATCAATTTGAGGAAAAAAAAGAATTTTTTAGCCTATGTTACCCCCTAGGGACCCTCAATTCAGCCAATTTAGCCTGGAGGCGTTTGGCCAGCTATACCTAACATATATATATATATATATGTTAGCAAAGAGCTTTATTTAATAGATATTAAAAACTAGCTTTAGAACCCAGCTTTGCCTGGAGTTTTCACTTAAAAAGTCAGCCCAGATAGAGGTTCAATACACAATTTGCAAGCCACATTCACGTGTCATATATAAAAAAAAATCCGCATGAAAAATACCGAATTATTTTGCTTTTATTTCAATAAAATATGAAAGGCTTGCAGAATACAGAATGCAGATGAATCAGTAAACCATAAAGGTAATAAAATATCTAGAAGATGGAGAATTTCTTTATATAAAATAAATTAAAGTTATAAATTGTATATGCTTTGCTGGTCTGTTTTTTTTTGTGTCCAATAAACGTCAAAACGGCAGAACTAATCGGCCCAAAATTTTGTGTGGGACTTCACATGTCTTATAGATGATAAAAGTTTCAAAAATTTGCCTCCAACAAAATTCAATTGTCATTATGATAATTTTTAAAACCCATGAAATTCTTTTATAAATTCACGAACATTCTTTAGTTTTTGTTTTACAATGTATACAAAGAAAAAATATTCCTAATTCAAATAGAAAATGGGCGCGAAGCGACCTGTAAACCTAGTAATTGTAAATATTTAAGCAAAAATTGAAGAAAAATCTCTACCTGGTTAAGTAGAAATGGTGCAGAATATTGAACAAGCTTGAAATGTAAATATGAAGGCCTTGACAAATAAACAATAACAATCATCCAAGTTGAATAAAAAATTTTATTTNTTTGCTGAAAAATAAGTGGTTTAAATATTTTGCTTAAAAAAATGTTTATTCTTTATATTCCCCCAAATAATCGGGGCTTGGAGGGATCTTGAGAAATTTAATAAATTTTAAATATACTTTGAACATTCTTTAAAAAATTATTAAACTGAAAAAAAGTCAGCAAAGAAAGTTTAAAAATCATCTTGAAAATTGTTTAAATTGTTTTTCCTGCCATGTACACAAGTTTGTTTGTTTTCTTTATCCACCAAGTGTACTGCAGAGGGAAGAAGAGAAGATGGATCAAGGAGCGTAGAAGAATAGGTATAACGTCCCGCCGAGTCTTAACAAAATCAAAATTAATGTTTGATGATTTTCCATCCAAAAATAACTAGGAAAGATTATTTACTAAATCCGATTCACAAGGGTACCCTTAAAACCCTTGTCTGTTCAAGTATGAATGAGATATCAATGTTAATAATCATGAAAAATTATTATTTTTAATTGTGGTTTCTCTACAAAATTTATTGTGCACATTTCTACCATAGAAAAACATATAAAATATCAGAATTAAATACTAACCTAGAAAAAAAAGACGATTTCTTCCACATTTTCATTTAAATCCACATTGTTAAATAAATAAGGTTTAACAGTGCTTAGGATCCATTTAATTTTGATGCGGATCCGGATCCTGGATCCTCACTGGAAAAAAATGAATCCGGATCCGGATCCAGGTCATTTCTTTAAGATTTACTCAATTTTTTTAACAAAATATAATTTTCAAATTTTTTGTTTCATTTTTTTCGCTTATTTTTATCCTAAAACCATTCAGAAATGAGGAAATTTTTAATAATCTCTCTTTTTTTTCAAAAGTTCAGATTTGGGTTTTAGGAGTAAAAAGTTTTTTTTTGCAGTTTTTTATTGATATTTTACCCCTTGGATCCGGATCCAGAAAACCAAAATCTTGCGGATCCAACGGATCCGGATCCTAAGCACTGGTTTTAAGGGTACTGTTGTGATTCCGGTATTGCCAATACATCACAAGACATTTTTTAACCTTTAAAATAAGTATTGTAGATTCAGCTAAAATAATTTTACCTTGGTCTTCGGAAATGTGGATCCTCGGACTGGTTGAAAAAGAACAAAAATTGGATTTTAGTTTTTATCAAATTTTAGAAAAAGTTCTAAAATTCCTTATTTTAGATGAGAGGATTATCGTTCAGTTTTGTTGAGAATTTAAGGAATCATTTTTAAATTGAGAGAAATTAATAATTTAAATTTTTGGTAAAAAGTATTTCTAAAAAATCGAATTTTCCCCTTTTTACTGAACGAGTTCAAAACTTTGTTTTGTCAATCTCGGAATCAAGCATTGATCTTCTCATTTTATACAATGATTCAGACTTACGGATTAACTAAATTCCTCTTAAATATCCCGTGATGGTCATGCCAAGAAGGGATAACTAGAATGTAGGGATCAATTATGATTCTCAAGCTTAAAGTGCCCACACATTGAATATCGAGATCATGCGTTCAAGATTAAAGATAGTCCACTCCACACAAAAGTTTTGAACCCAAGCTTTGGTTTTTTAAGTATAAATGATAAATGTAAATTAATATCATCCGCCATTTTTTTTCAAGGGTATGTATTTATTGTAAAATAATCCCCCCTGGGCTTCTTCAACAACTTTTTTGGTTGATCAGCGGGAATTTTAGAACATTTTACCTTACATGAAACTAAGGATTCTTCTGGAGGAAAAAAACGGGTTTTATAATTTGTACAAACAAAGGTGAAAAACTGCCATTTAATTTTTATTCCCCAAACAAATGTTTCTATGCAATATTAGCTTTTTGTTTGAAAAATGGAAAAATCGAGTAATTGACAAAAAATAAAAAAATAAAATTTTAATTTCAGTATTTTCCCTCTTTCTCTATTAACTTATCCGCCTCCCAAAATTAAACAAACATTGATTTTTTGCTTTGATAGAAATGTATAATTAAGTTTAAACCCCTCTAAACTAGATATTTTTTAATCGGCTTCCTTGGCTTATCCACAAAAGTTGGGATATTTTGTGTATTTTAAATAGAAGATAAATCATTTACAGTGCCAAAAATAACTTAAATAATAATACTTTTAGCGTTATTGCAAATGACCCTCCAGCCCTTGAGTGTCAGTATTGATTCACAACCGTACCCTTCAAAGTTTTGGAAGATCAAGGTTAAAATAGAAATCCAATGATCAATGTTTTATTATGAAAACTGTTTATTTTCGCTTGCGATTTCTCTGCAAAGTGTTAAGCGCATTTTTTGCTTTTAAGAAAAAATTAAGAAATTTTCAGAACTTAACGCTTTTCCAACCAGAAAAACGACGTTATCTTCCACACATTTGACCTGATAAAGATTTCAAGGGTACCCTTGTAAATCGGACATGCTCCTCACTTCATTTCAGTAAGAATGTCACTTCCAATTACGAAGACATGTTCTTTAAGAAACAGTTTATAATCGTTAGCATGTAAAACCGTTTCTAACTTAGGAATCGTTTTTGTTTTCGTTTTAATTTTTTTTAATCGCAGATTGATTGTAAGGTCGATCCATGATGATTATCCTTCTAAACATCATACATTTAAACACAAGAACATGAAATATACGGTTTAAGAAACATATATCTTCAAATTCATATTCTTTTTCCCTAGATCAACGTCTATCATTTCTCCCTTGATCTTGGATTTCTTCATATTTGGAAAGTCTGCCACCCTGTAAATATAAATTGGAAGAAAAAAGGGTGTCCCAAAAAGAATTGACAATTGAAACTTTATCACATTTAATTTAATTTTCAATCCTGTTAAGTTTCGGAAAATGAAAAAAATCAGGGGTGTATATTTTTCAGAATTACACCCCCCCGTGTGGGCGGGGAGATGATTGTAGATGAATTGGGGGAAAAAATGAAAAATGGGACATCAACAGGCAAAATTTTTCATTCTTTTTGGTAATTTTTACCCAAAATACCATTAATTTTCTCCAATTCAGAGAAAAACCCCCAATAAATAACTTCTGGGGAAAGTAAATGATTTTATGAAATGGAATGGGGATGGGGTTAGGAAAATATACACCCCTGAAAAAAATACCTTGGAAGATTTTGCTCCCACTGTAAGCTATCCAGCAGAGATATCTCGTCCTCGTAACTACAATATAGTTTTTAAATTAGACTAAAAATACATTTGCAATTGTAAAAAAGATTTTAAAAATTTATTATTTTTTGCTTTCATATTTTTACAAATTACAATTTGTGAGCAACTAGTTATTTTTAGGTACATGTTTTTAATAATAGTTAATCATTTTTTTCAATAATCTTCTTTTCTGTCCTCTCTGTCCATGTACTGACTTTATGCAAATAAAAATTAAATACTGGAACATCTGGTCAATTTTAACATTTAAAAACTGAACAAAGATTTTCTTAAGCCAAAAGAAATTCCTAAATTGGAAATCAGAACGTTAATAAATCTATTTATAACATTTGGGAAAAAAAAGTGGGATGTGGCGAAAATTATATGAAAATTGATCATTAAATGGAGTGACTTGCTAGATATGAAAGTTGAACCGAGAGTGCAATGTTTTACAATCAAATATTAGGATTCATTTGATACCTATCTAAACGTTTTTGCCTTCAGGAAATGAAAATTATGGGTGCAAGAAGAGATCTATTACCTTCTTGCCATTTGAATATACTTGCAGTTGGTGACCAAAACATATAAAGTAAATAAAGTTGCAGTATTAATTACCATACCATCAAAGAAAAATATTAGAGTTTCGGTTGACACTTTAGGGCTGTGACAACAACTTACAGTTTACAACTTTACAAGCGGTATTCACACCGGTATATAGACATGAGAACACAGGGTTTAATTGGTTTGAAATAGAGATTCAAAATTTTATTTGTTATTATTGTGTTATGCTGCGAATCAGCTGATTTTCACGCATGCGCTATGGGCAGTGTAATCTCTAGGGGCTTAAAATGCAATTGGAAGAATCAGAGGGGCAACAAGAATTAAACATGCAGCTCCCCTCACATACAAGGGTGGGGGAGGGAGGGGGGGCCATGCGGCCATGAACCCCGCAATTGCCTGTTCGAACACAGGTAGTTTGCAGAACCCTGTTCGACCCCCGCAGAAGCCTGTTCCAACCCCGCGAAAGCCTGTTCCAACCCCGCCAAAGACTGTACNAAAGCGGGCAACCAATGAGAGAACAGAAATATTCTCATTGGAGAAAACAATTAACTGTTATCCAAGGAGAGAGAAAAAGAGTGGATTAAGGACTATAAAATGAAAAGTTTCCGCAGTGGATATTCGGATCAAGAAGTCAGGATTAAAGTTTATCCATTCTAAAGTTTTCAGCTCTGGAACATTACATTCCTCTTATTTTACCCACATCATTTAAATTCATGAACACATGGTAAATTAAGTTAGGACAGTTTTAGATTTTAAGACATTCAATTACAATTCTTAGTGAAAAAACAATCTCAAGAACTGACGAGGGTCAACCAAGACAGAAATATATTTTCAATAAATTTGGAACCAACATCTTTTTTACTCTACAGAGAGGTTTGGTCCATCACCATCACCGAATTTTACATTTCCTCTGTCATAAACCCGTTCTCAGATTCAGACATTTGACTCAATTAAAGCAATAGACTAAATGAAAACAAATTCTTCCAATTCAAATTATAATTCCTAGTGTAAAATATTGTTTTTAGTTTCAAGAACGCACATGAACAGAAATTGCCCCTTTTGCTTCTACTATCCGACTTAAAGAGATAATATAATGGAATATATTTATTTTTTCTTGTTTTTATTACAAAATTATTCTCAAAATAAAAACTTCCATTACATAGCAATCAGAAATCCGCAAAAATCTGATTTGTTATTCACGGCTGAAGGAGATCTTAAAACTTCTGGCCGAGCTCTCGCAGTCTCAATTTCTCGACCTTGGCAATCTTTGCTGCGGACTTGTTTCCCAAACTGAAATAAACAAATTTAAGGTTTTAAATAGACCTTATTAACGTCTGCGTTGGTATAGTATTGTCAGCAAAGATTAAGCCGGATAAAAATCATATTATTCAGACGCTGTAGTTTTATCATCAGATGTATAGTAAGTGTGAAGTTTAAAAACTGAAATATATATAAATATTTTTGTTGTAAAAATATGCGGATCCACAGGCGAAAAACACTTTACTTTGAAAATCTGAACGGCAGTAAAAATTTCATGATCTCTAAAAGGTTCATCAAGTTTTGCATAAAAATAAGCGAAAATAATTAAAATTAAATATGTTAATAACTAATTATCATGACCTGGATCCGGATCCATTTTTTTCCAACGCGGATCCAGGATCCGGGTCCGCAACAAGGTTTAATGGTTTAAAGCACTCCCCTCAATGCAAAGATGGCAATGCCCGATTCAAAGGGGTACCAAGCTGTGTTTGATCATGTATAAACTAATTTTTATTTTTTATTTTATCATGTATGAATATTTTCAGTTGCGCTTTCTAAAGTAACTAAGACATGTGCTGCATATCTAATGCATGAATCCGAGAAATTATAAATTTTCACACTTGGGCAGTGCCATCTTGGCATGGAGGGTAACTTCGAATTTCACATCTAGGCACAATAAATATATATTCTCAACTATATTTTTACATGTTTTTAGTCACAATAAATATATATTATCAACTATATTTTTACATGTTTTACCTGCCGCCTCCCCAATGTTTCCTGATCTCCTCGCTACGCTCGTTGTAGTTCACCTTTACAGTTTCGACAACCTTGCTGAGAGCTCCCCTGTCAGCTGAATCAACCTAAAATATTTAAACAAGGTTTTTAAATTTCAAGAAATTGTTTCACGTGTCCTCAGTGCAAGTTTTAATTAGACAAGAATACATACGAGTATATTGTGGTAATTTCTGAAAAAATCCAGAACTTGTTTATTTTAGAGAAATGATGAAACTAATGTTGGTCGCAATTAACTCCTTGAATTTCTATGCTTTCAAGCAGTGCTTAGGCCGGATACGGATCCGGATCCGCTGGATCCGCATTATTTTGGCTCTCTGGATCCGGATCCGCAAAAAAATGCGAATCCACGGATCCGGATCCAAGCACATTTTTATTTTTCAAACACAGCGTTATTTTTTCTTAAAAATATCCTATTTTGATTTAAAAATATTCTCAGGGTCTCAGGTTTCTATCTTGCTCAAATCTTAACTCAGACCTCCACCGTACACCCCTCCCCCCACCCCCATTAATAACTAGAGAGGGGGGGGAGAAGTCTCCCTTTTCCCCATTGCAACTAAGCAAATTCAGTCTTCACAAATTAAGGTGTAAGGATATGTAAGAGTGAGGGGAAAAGGGAGGGGGCGCACATATGCTAAAAAGATACAGATGCTAAGGAACATCTTGTGTTCCTAGTATAAAGAGACTGTTCTCTGCCCTGAAGATATTCAGACCTAAGGAGTTGCCAGATATTCCAAACGCCCTCCTACTAAAAGCTAATATGAATTGGACCTGTTTTTTTTTCATCCAATAAAGTAAAAAAAAACTAGTAGAAAAATAATATAAAAAAATGTTACGCAATACTCATTTAAGGTAAAAAATAGAGTCCAGGTTAAAAGTTTTACAAGTTCTCCTTATTCCTCTTTTAAGAAGAAATAGTCTTTTCTTTATGATTAAGAAGAATAAAATTAAACTGAATAAAAAAACGAATTTTTTTTAATGAATACAAAATCCAACAATGAAAGCGTCAACTAACTATTTTAATTAATCTGTAAGAAACCACAGCTACGGAAAATTTCGGCTAAAACCACCGCTGAATTGTCGTCAGCTACTGAACGGAAAATTACCTGAGTCAGTGCAACACACGAGGTAGTTTTCCTTCTAGCAACCCTACCCAACCTTGCCTTGTTCTTCACGATGCAGTAGGGTACTCCCATCTTCCTACATAGGGCAGGCAGGAACAGAACCAACTAACATAGAGTTATATTAATTTTCAGAGACATGTTGAATGATTCGATAGGCTGAATCTAAGACTAAGACTATATAAATCTGGGCAACGCTGAGCACTCTGATTAAAATTTCACAAGAAGTAATTTTTAATTTTACAGGAAAACCAAATAAGATGTAAATTTCATGTGATCTTACATTAACAATGAATGACAATCATGATTCTTAATTTTAGCACAAAAATTTAAAAATATTATTTTCTTCAGAAAATAATATGATCACAAATCTATAATAAATAATCATGGTCTAGATCTAGATCTACTAAAATAAATAGATCCTTGACCAGTGCTTATGATCCATTGGATCCACAAGATTTTGGCTTCCTGGATCCGGATCCGCAAAAATATCCGGATCCAAGAAAAATTGCAACCAAAAACTAAAGAAATTAAATATGTCCAAACCCAAATTTGAACTAATGAAAAAAGAAATTGTAAAAATTTTCGATTTCTGAATGGTTTTAGTTAACCAAAGTTCCCTAACCCATTTGAGGCAAATCGGTCAAAGGGGTTTTAGAGTTATGATCAGACAAACGAACTTGCGGAGATCAATTTTAAATATTTAAGTGATCAGCTAGTTTTTAACCTTTCGAGAGCTCAAAAAAATGAACCCCAGTTCGATGAAACCGCTAGAATGAACTTAGAACGTGACAAAAATTAAAAGGAGTAACGATGAACAGCTATCCTAGTACAATGGTTACCTCGATGGGATCTACATCATGGGCGATAACAACCAGCTGAGCTTTCTTCTTCTCAACCAGAGTGGTAACAGTATTAATCCCATGTCTGACTACTGGAGCACGCTTAGTGGGAGCATCAGCCTGAAGGAACAAAATTTTACTTTCTTCACGTTAATAAACAAACCATACATTAGCATAATTTTCATTATTCAGTAAAGATTAAGCCAGATAATAATCATGTTATTATTCAGACGCTTTGTTTTATCATCATAATTAGTACAATTATATCAATTTAATAATTACAGGGTGTGTCATAAACCAAGAAATCCGTTAATTAAAAAAGGATAAAATATTTAACAGTGATTTCAAAGTTTGTTAATTTAGGATGGCAGGTTTCTTTAAAATTAATAAGAAATTTTAATTTAGGGTTTCTCTGTGCTGCGACATAGTTTGAAGGAAACTCGCTTAAAAAATAACTCTGTAACTAGTAATATTTGAATGAGCAGGATTCATGTAAAACACTAGATCTTTCAAGTAAATTCTTAGTGAAGTGCTTAGGATCCGGATCCGTTGGCTCCAACATTTTGGCTTCCTGGATCCGGATCCGCAAAAATTACCCAACAATAATATCGACCAAAACTGCAAACAAAATCTTTGGCTCAAATGAACTGTTAAGAGAAGCTTATCAAAAAAACGTCCTGATTTCATAAAAATAAGTTGAACGTAAGAAAAATTCTAATATCCTTTCTGTAAAATACTCGGTAAATCTTAACGGACTGTTCAGGACCTCGATTCGCATCAAAATTAAATGGATCTCTCATCACTATTCTTGGCAATACCAATTATAAATTCCAAAGAAATTAAACAAAAAATTAAATATTCCAAACCTTGCCCTCGGCTTTATCCGCTGCTCTCTGCTTCAGTCTCAATGCCTTGGCCTCTTTGGTCTCAGGCCTGTATTTGTCCATCAGCTTGAACAACTGAGTCGCTTAAAATAGGAAAATGTGGATGCAGAAAAAAATAGAGCCTAGGCTATAAATCCCCTCTTTTAAGAAAATTAGTTTATTTCTATCTTATTTGAGCGTCGAGCCTCAAGTGTTTCTGTATATTCGCCAATTTTTGCAATTCGTTGAAGAAATGAGGGAAAGTTGTGTAGAAAGTACCAGGTAGGTCAGAAAGATGGCCTTCCTAGAATGAATTAATTTTTTTCTTCACCAGATTAAAGAAAGGTAAATCTTAAAATATGAACCCCGAAACCCATACATTCTTGTTTAAAACCAAATGTTTAAATCCCATTATTATGGCCTGGAATATTACCTCCAGCTATTCAATAAAAGTCAATCCATTAAGCTAAGAATTTCCAACTAAAAATATGAGACAGGGGTTTAAAATTTAATTATTGTCAAAAGTCAAACGTTTTTTAAGCCAGAGAAAATATCCAGACAGCTTCCGTAATTCTTGTTTTACCTGCACTTCTATGGAATTATTACAAGTTTTAAATACGCCCTTCAACATTCCTTAAGGAACTAACGAGCTTAATCAGTGCTCTTCATCATTCTTTTAGAACTAACGAGCTTATACAGGGCTCTTCATCATTCTATAAGAACTAACGAGCTAAAACAATGCTCTTCATCATTCTTTCAGAACTAACGAGCTTAAACAATGCTCTTCATCATTCTTTAAGAACTAACGAGCTTAAGCTCTTCAGCATTCTTAAGAACTAACGAGCTTAAACCTGTCTGCTTATCCAGGGTGGTGGCGAACTGATTAACCGGGGGAGGAACTTTCAAACGTGTTTGAAGCACCGCCTTCTGTCTTTGAAGTCGTACGTACCTAAATAATGAATTTCGTATGAACTCGCACAAAATCTGTCACAAGGATTAATTTATTTTTTCATCAGCAAAGATTAAGCCTTTGTATAATCATTTAGATCATACGTGTAATTTTGTCATCATTTAAGAGAAACATGTAAAATGTTAACAGAGTAAAGTCAAAATATTTTAACATTGATATTATTGAAGATAAGATTGTGTAAAAGAAATTTGTTCTTTTAAATTTAAAAAATTTGAAACGTTAGCATTTTATTATACCTCAATACTTCAGGACATCATTCCCCCTTTACGTAAAATATCCAAATTCTTACTTCGGCCATTTCACAAATCTGGAAAGATCTCGCTTCGGTTGAATATCTTGTCCGATCCCGAAGTTCTTTGCTCTCTTCTCGAAAAGTGGATTGGTGACACGCTTCTGGGTCAGCTTCTTGACCGCTAAGGGAGCAGCGGCGACCCTCTTTCCTCCCTTCTTTAACTTGAAAAAGAAATGGTTTATTTAACATGATTGAGAAGTTAAATGTACAAAATGTCGCAAGTTGGTTCTCAGCAAAGATTAAGCCTTTTAAGAATCATAAATATGATCATACGTGTAATTTAATCATCATTAGATATCATTAAATAAAGGTGGTCAATGCCATGAGATGTTCTTGATCCCTAACCCTACCCGTCAACATCAATGTACATTTAGGGGTTGGTTAAGTTAATACAGTTGCAGGTCCTAGCAACGGCGCTCTAGGAAAGACCATATTGCATATTGATCATGTACTAAATTAGTAGGAGGAAGAGCGTACGACCCAGGGATAGGGCCAAGTTGTATACTAGGATAGAACCAGTTGACATTCATAAAAAAAGAATCGATTTAAGGACTGAAATTACATTATCCTTTGAATATGACAACAGTGACGCAACTAGGGTGGGGGCAGCCGGGCGCACGCCCCCCTAGCACCTGAGAGCAGAATGAAAAGAAAGGTTGGCGATCAGTTTCACAGGAGTCAGGATTTATAGTACAGAAGAGTAAGNACAAGGTTACCAACTAGGGATACTACTTTAGGGACTTCTATACGGAATTTAAACTGTTTGTTTTCTCTCTAGGACAGACCCGAATTTTCGATTTTGTGGCAATACTTAGTTCCAAATCTAGAGAACATTGTGCGGGTGCGTCCTAGTAAGATATTTTCAAACTGTAAAAAAAATTCTTTAGGGAGGCAAGCCCCCACCTCCCTTCCACAGACCATTACAAAATAATATTTTGCCCCCCTCCCCAGCGTAAGTGCTAGTTGCGCCTCTGTATGACAATTAGACGGAGCGATTTCCGTGCATAATAATACATCCTGTAAGTGCAAACCTGATTACCGATAACTCATAAAAACAAACATTGAGAATATTAATCTTGCAAAAAAAAACTTAAAACAACAAACCTTTTTCTGCACCATAATAAATTCAAGGTTGTTTCAGTTACAGGTTCGTCGATTACAATTTCCTTTACAGAACAATATCCTTCTTCAGCGAATTGAAACGTGTGATTGAAACTCAGAATCGTCCGGGGCATTTAAGCATAAACATAAATCTCTTGCGCACTAGCTTAATTTCTTATACTGCGCAGATACGGAAACGGAAAAACCAAAACAGGGTTTCAAACATTTCTAATTATTTTTTAAATGATAAAAAAATCGAAGAGAAAGAAGAAGATGTGAAATAAGCAGAATTACAAAGCGGAATAGGAGGATAGAGAAGGAGAAGGAATAAATACAAGAAGGAAAAGGAGGATAGAGAAGGAGATAAACTTAAGAATTGGGGGATAGAGAGGTGGCGTTTATCGACCTACGAGGATACGCATACCTGCTCTTCTCCACTTCTGACCTACGACAAATCCGCTATATTTGCACATCCGACCTACTAGCACCATGGTTTTACAGCTGCGAAATGGATCCTTGTGGCCGCAGCGCAAGCCCCCTAGCCTTTCCTATCCCGGCACTCGGCCCCCGAGCCTGTCCTGGCCGCAGCGCTCGGCCCAGAAATTGTCTCAACCTATCCTAACCCTCAAATAATACAAAAATAAACAGCGCTGGTGTAGGTCCGATAAATTGCAGTTGGTCGGAAAGTTATCCTAATAACTCGAAAACCTAAAAATACCAAAGTCTCTATATAGGTATACGTATTAATAGGTATTTTTACGTATAAATACGTATGCTCAACTTTTGGGTAAAGAACTTACGTATATTTACGTATTTTTACGTATTTATCATAGCAGGCAATTTTTTTAAATCAACGCATACTTGCTCATTTGAACATTTTCTATCTCAGTTTTTTTTAAATTCTGTTATATATAATTCAAGAATTTAGTCTAAAAAATAAAAAAAAACATAGTTTTTACCAATTACAAAGATCAACGGACAGACAAACACTTATCTAAATAAAAGAGAAATCAATTGATTTTACGTTTTTAATTAAACATAGTTACAATACATAACGTATATGCAATATGCAATCTGCATCTAATGGGTATGAAACTATTATACATTATTTATCTTGAAAAATGAACATAATACGGGTTTTTCTGCTCTTCTGAACTTATTCGTGAGATTGATTTTCATGTGTAATTGTGGAGTTAACAATCTTTCATCATGCTTGAGAGAATAGATTTACATTTATTTTACATTTTAAGAAACACTTGTCTTCACAAGTTAAAAAGGTAATAAAATCTGTTTAAAGAAATAATGGTTTAAATACCGATATGCTTTAGCATTTAGAATTGTTATATTCTAAGAAATAATTCAATTGATTTCAGTTTAGAAATTATTTCCTGAAAAATAGATGGCGTCATGATCAAACTTCAAAAGACAAATTTTAAACTTTTTTACATCAATCATGCCTTTTCATGCATAATTTCTTTTTTTGAAAAACTTTTTAATTAAATGCAATAAAAGATGCTGTTTAAAATTTGCAGGTTATAAATCTAAAGCATTTTTAAAAAGGTAAATGAATCACACACTTCTCAATAAAAATGAAATATGCACGAGATTCATTTTTTTGGCCAAAATATCAACAATTTACAAAAACGTTTTATTTGGTTTCTTATAAATAGAATATTGGAATAGACATATTTCAGTAAACATTTAATTGTAATAAAAAGCGCAGAAATAAATTTTTTATTTTAAAATAAAAAAATATTTTTATTCTTTTAATGAAAAATGTCAATATTTACAATATGTAGTGAAGCAAAAATGTATGAAATGTAATGGAAACTTTAATGTTTATTTTATCGAATATTCAACTTTCTAAAAGCATACATATAAATGTGAACATTGTTAACATTTGTTAACTAACAAAAGTATAAATCGTTAGGTACAGTGGTAGGCGAATATATCAATACAATAAAGACGATTTTTATTTAAGTTTTGATTTTTAGTAAGCTTTTTTTCGAATTTCAAGTATACAAGTAATCAAAGAGAATCCTTTTCGATAGATAGCTTTTCTTGACTTCTCTGTTTATGTGCATCCATGCTGTTTAACAGTTTGATAAAAATCAAAATTGAAATCGAAAGTCGTCTTCATTGTATTCATATAATCCCCTACTACTGTAGAATTTTTTAAACTTTACATTTACAAAAGCGTTATACTAAGTTATGAACATTTTTAACCTTTCAACACAAATAAACTCAACATAAATATATACGCGAAGTTTTTCAGTTGATGTAAATTAATTATATTACTTTTTAAAGTCCCTCCCCCCCGGGGACAAATTCTTGAATCCCTTTGGTTTACATTGTTATTTCAAATAGTACAAACACAATCAGATAAAAAATTCTCTCTCAGCATAGTTTCTAGCTAGTAGCATGGCATACTGCAAGGATGTCCTAATTTTTTTTTTCTCAAAATTAGTCGAAATATGAATCAAAGATGTACCAACAAGAAGAAAATGAAGAACACGAAATATAGAAATATCAAAATATTTTCATCTGATATCATATAAATACTTAAAGAATATCGTAAAAGAAATTTAAAATTTAAAAAAAAATGTTAAAAAAAGCTAAAAAACATTCCGTGGACTATAACGAATTTATCTAATGTAGGATACAAGGTTACCAACTAGGGATACTACTTTAGGGACTTCTATACGGAATTTAAACTGTTTGTTTTCCCTAAGTTTTCCCTGCAATTATAATTGTTTTCTTTCTTTACAAAATCATGTGATTAAAAGTCTAGCTTCAAAACAAAAGTCTTCAATTGACTTTGTGATCATCTTTCAGATCGTCTTTGAAGTCTTATCCTTTGTGGGTAACCCTGTATATAAGTTTATCCAAATAATGTTTTTTTTCCTTTCAATGTCTCATGAGCTTTTTTTATTTGTCCGGTGTGTCATTAAATTGCTGAATTTTCTGCATATTTCTTTAAAATGAAAAAAAATAACTTGTCTTTAAATTCAAGTCAAAATAAATCACAATAAAAATATAGCTTTTTTAAAGACTTTGCTGAATTTAATTAAAAAATAAAAAGTTCTTGCAAGGGTTGTTAATCGTTATTCCTTTTTCAATCGTTTTCGGAAAAGAACGATCGTTTTTAAAAACGACCAACTCGTTTTTAACTTTTAGAAAACGAATAACGATCATTTTCATAAAAACGATTTGCGACCGTTTTTTATACGATTGCTTTTTAAAAAACGATGGCTTTATAAAAAACGATCGCTTTTTAAGAAACTATCGTTTTTGAAAAAAATGTATTGACAATTAACGATCGTTAACGATCAGGGTCGTTAATGAAGGGTGGTCGAACTTTACAAAAACTGTCGTTTTTAGAAAAACGATAGTTTTTGAAAAAAATACATGCAACTTTATTGAATGTCACGTTATACATGAAGTTAAACAGTTGTGGGGAAGCTAAAACTTCTTGATATTTTCTTAAAAACTACTCAATGATAAGTACAGATGCCCTTCAGGTCGGTTTCCTCTCTTCGTTAACGATCGTTATCGAAACAACAAATTTTATGAAAACGATAAAACGATCGTTTCGTTTTCGGGTTTTCGTCGTTGTTTTCATAACAGGATCGTTTATTAAAATAATGAAAACGTTAACATCCCTACCCATGAGTTCATTACAGAATAAATGTAAAATATAAGAATACCATTTTAGATGAATGACAGTATAATCTTTATTCCCTGATTGAAACATAACTTCTGCCAATTCAATTAATGCTTTGGCCCCGCGGGGTTAGGTTAGAACATATTAAAAAGATTAAAACATCTTATAATTATTCTTTTAAAGCATTTAGTATGTAAAATATAAACGTCTCCTTATTTTTTCAGAATTTGAGGAAATATTTAAAGTTGGCTTTTCTGTACGATGTTTGTGAAAAAGACTAAACCGATTGGACCAACGTTTTTGTGGTAACTCTAAAGGTCCAAGGAAAGCTTTTTAAAAAGCCAAAATTTAAGAAATTTGGATAAAAAATTATAAAGTTTTAGAATTTCGTCAATGCTGATAGAAAAATCCATTCAATTTTTAATTTACGACGAACCCAAAAACTGGCTGCTGGGGCACAGAAAAAATACTAGAAAAGGGGTGGGACGCGCTCTGGAAGACTTAACACCAAAATGTTTTTTTTACTTGAAAACTGCACAATTTTTACATCAATATATAATAATTTGAAATTTTGGCTTTCGTTTAATTTAGTTGTCATTTTTAATTATGTTCTATATAACAGAAGGTTTTTTTTAAATGTAAAAAAGTGTATATATTAGTTTTCTTTATGCATCATTAGTAGCTTTTCTAATTTTCAGTTTGCGCTTCAGTCTCGTAGAAAAAATATCTTTTTTGTGACATTTAAAATTCAACGAATATAATTAGCTCTTCAGAAAAAAGAAGCTAGGATTATAAGTTTTAAACTTGAAATATAACATGAAAGAAATT
Organism: Eurytemora carolleeae; assembly: GCF_000591075.1. Taxonomy (NCBI): domain Eukaryota; kingdom Metazoa; phylum Arthropoda; class Copepoda; order Calanoida; family Temoridae; genus Eurytemora; species Eurytemora carolleeae. The sequence continues at coordinate 235,783 of NW_019396379.1, read as the reverse complement.
TTCGTAATTTAACGGGAAGGAAGACAGAGATTTGGAGTCAACTTCGACTTGGATTTCCCGCAGGTTAAAAAAGAACGAAGGTTTGTCGTTAACGATCGTTAACGACACGACGAGTTTTATAAAAACAATCATTTTGAAAACGATCGTTTTGAAAAATAATTGTTTTAAAAATGGTAGTTTTCAAAAAACCAACTTTTTATAACAACGATCGTTTTTAAAAACGATCGTTTCGCTTTCGGTTTTTCGTCGTAGTTTTCATAACGAAACGATCGTTTTTCAATAATGAAAAAGTTAACATCCCTACAGTTGCAGCATGTAAAAATAACACTTTTGCGTTAAACTTGAAAAGTTGCCGAACAGTTATAGTATCCAGAGTTTGATCAAAAATATTGCTTATAGAGGGTAAAAAATGTTTTATAAAAAATTATTTTATTCATTTTAGACATTTTTTGATTACCTTTGAATTCAGAAAAAATGTGGTTTTACATAAAGTTTACATAAGTTCTACATGGTTATTTACAGCATATGTCTCAAATATGTTTTGATATTAAATTAGAACGCTCGATTTTTATAAAAGTAATTATTTATATTCGACTTGTGTGGTATTTTATCAGATCATTCAGGTATAATAACTTCCAAGTTATAAAATGTTGAAAAAGTTTCGGATTACAGTTTACAGATTTTTAGTGAACTTCGATATGATGAAGTTTTAACTTTTGAAGTGAATAACTGAGCAATGTTAAACAGTGTCAAGTGTAAAAAATATTCTTCCTAGTAATATTAAACTAACCATTTACAACTCTTTATTTCGATCATTTATAGAATATGGAATTTCAGCCTGGGGAAGAAACAAATGTTCGGAAAGGAAACAAATTCACATTTTACAGAAACGATTAATGATCTGGTAGATTTTAACCAAGCTATATTTATGTATAAATATACACATAAACTTCTTCCTGCATCTTTTGAAAATATTTTTAAAAAGCTTGGAAACTTTGAAAGATCTCTTAACTATCAACTTGACATTCTCAAAATGTGCTCATTACGGTATTTATCATCAAGCTCTCTTCTTAAGATGTGGAATAACAGAAGCAACTCTCTAAGTATATTTAAAAATAGACTACTAAATTCTCTTTTTGAAAATTACATTACAATGTGTTATAAACCGAATTGCAATTCATGTAAAACTAATTAGATATGTTTTGATATGCTTTGATATTTGTTGTGTATACATGTCAGAAAATTACTTAAATTCTAGTTATTCTATTTATGTATAAACTATTTTGCATAAGATAAAATCGCACCCTGATCTTTAATAGTTCTCCTTAAATCTATTTAATTGAAATGGTTTGTTATTTTTACTAAAATTAGGTGGAAAAAAACCAATCAAAACAGCCAAGAGCTAATTGCTTTCTACTTGTACTACTACTACTACTATTTGTACTTGTAAACTCCATAGATACATGAATTTTAGCAATACACTTTATCTTATCATATCTTATCTAACAGTTGTTCCGATTTAAATTCGCTTTACACTTCTATGAGTTATTTAACAATCTTTACATCATGAATCATTTAAAGGTCTGTATAATGAATATATGTACATACATATTACATAATTTCAAGTGGATCCATTTATATACAGTTAAACCGTAAATATTCAATAAATACATCGGAATAATTTATCAAATGTCGCCTTGAACATTTTTTTATGGGTTTTGCCAATGAGAGTAGGTTATTATAAAATCAATATAAAAATTTCTTTGTTAAAAGTAATATTTTTTTTGAATGAGAATTAAATGAATAGCCATGAAATATGCGGGGACTGTGGGGACATCTTTAAAGAGCTCACGTGGATTTAGCGGTTCTGTCAATATTCCAGAAAACTGTGACTTTCGATCACAATTTGACCCATTAAACATAATTTGTTAGCCTTTTTTATTTTATACTTTTTTGTTGGCATACGTATTTTGAATGAAAATGTATAACATAAACAAATCCGTAAAGTAAATGATTATTGAAAACAAGTTTGATTTCAAATAGAAGAAACCGAATGCTGCTCACTCTGGTTAGTTCGGTTTATTTAATCAAAAAAAACTAAATATTTGCGGCATTCCAGTATCAGAAGATTTAGAAAACGACATTTGATAAATTCTTCCGATGTATTCAATATTTGGAGTTTAACTGTAGGTTGTACACTGTAAATTGCTTTGTATAGGATCAAGAAAAACGAATATGTCTTCATCTCTTCATTGATCAGATAAAGGTTAAACGAATAAACTGATGTGAATCAGTCAATACCCCTCTTTTAATGAAGAATTGAAATTACAACGTTATAGTCTCTTTGAGAATCACATCTTGGCACACAATTGTTGAGAATAATAAATTCCATAAATTAATTTGGACACTATGCAGATTTAGTAAAATTTGTAGAATTTGAAAAATTTGAAGAATTTGAAAAATTTGAAAAATTTGTAGAATTTGTTGAATTTGTAGAATTTGTAGAATTTGTAGAATTAATTAGAATTAGTAAAATTCGTAAAATTTCACACGCTCACTTAGGGCCTTAACTAGGGTTTAGATGTCTAGACAGGTCTATAGGGTTCCAAATCGTTTTCGCTTCCTTTCGCAAAATTCATTTTCGCATCTTTTGTTGCAATTTTTCGCAATGTAGTTGCATTTTTTTTAGCGAAATTCGGCATCGTTTTCGGTTCTTTTATCAAAATGTATTTTTGCGAAATTTCGCATATTTTCGTAGAAGTTTTTGTTTGCTGAAAACCCTTTAAGAGAACTCGTCTAAAATATCTAGCAATCCATGATATCAAACGAACAATCCAATAAGCTACATGCACTTGAGCCGTTCTGACGACTCTCTATTCTGTGTACACTTGCTGCGTAAACTTCCGGTTCACACATGATTTTGATTGGGTTCGAAGTCATCAATGACAGTTGTTGGATCCTGGTTTCTACGCAGAACACTGCAAAATCATTCTTCTTTGTATTGATTAAAAGTATACAATTTAAAATTTACTTGGTTTTGCATTGTTTATTAAATCCTTTTTCCCCCGTCTCGGAAGAACCACTGGAATGTTCTTAGCTTGGTTTTGACATTCTAAGTGGAGTGGTGGGAGTAATTATTAGTAACCTGGGCATTTGACAACACCGGGTTCCCTAGTTATAGTGCCATAATGAAAATGTCTGTAACATAAAACTAAAAAACTTACAGTCGTAAGTCGATGTACTTTGCAAAGGGCCAATAACTGTGAAATTAAAAAAGTTAAATTTGACTGCAAATCTGGTATCGACATTTTTATTTTTAAGGAAGTTAAATGTGGTCTAATATATACTGTTCTACTGTTTTACTCTCCTATCTATAAATATAAAATATAATCTCTGGATTTTCGATCATAACTCTTGAAACCCCTTGACTGATTTGCTTCAAATTTTGAACCACTGAAATGTTCTTCGCATAGTTTACCAGTTGAGTCTGTATAAGTTGACATTAAAAGGGAAAACTTATTTTCTAGGCAAAGCTGGGTTCCTAAATTACAGTTAAACTTAAATAACAAAAATTTTGAAGTTTGATTTTCCTGAACTGAACTCTGAATCCCTGCATCCTAAAACAGAAAGGATTAACATGACAATATTCTTCCATTGGTTAAGAAAGGATTAACATGACAATATTCTTCCATTGGTTAAGAAAGGATTAACATGACAACATTATTCCATTGGTTAAGAAAGGATTAACATGACAATATTCTTCCACTGGTTAAGAAAGGATTAACATGACAATATTCTTCAACTGGTTAAGAAAGGACTAACATGACAATATTCTATGCATGCTAAAGAAAATCCGCCGAATTTAGATAAAAAATTCCCAATTTTGGTCGCCCACTATAGGTGTTCCCTGGGCTTTTCTTAGAGTTTAGATTGAGAACAGTAGATGTGGTATCAAACTTTTTGATACCACATCTACGTTCCATCTAAGCAAGCTGTCTCGGACAGCTTGCTTAGACTGAACTAAACACTAAACTAAATACTAACCTGCTACTAATTGTGCTAGAACCAGGAAAACAACGGGATGTACAGCTGTCAAGTCTAATTAGAAAAATTTAGTTTTTTAATGCCTAGACTTAAACCAAAAATAATTTTAGATTCGCTGGCAGGAAGACCGTAGAAACCTCCTGCATAAATAGCTTGTAGCAGACAACTCATACCCTGTAAGAGAGAGACGTCGCTGGCTTTATCGCTTATATCAAATGACATCACTTTGACATCATTTGACAGAAATATTTTTCAAGACGTTTTCTAATTTTTAAAAAAAATTTTACGTTTTTTAGGTCAAATCCGGGATGTCCCAATAAACATGGGAATTCAACGACGATTTTGATATCGTCTTTGTAACTGATTTTTTTTATTTAGAATGGTGATCCCTAATAGGAAAGCTTTAATCCGTCTGCTAGAGTTCATAATTTGTTTATGTTTTTATTGCATACTGTGGTGTACTTAATAATATAAGAAATCCGTGTATACAACACAGAACAGTTGTTTCTCTTCACTGTTTATCGTGCTGCAATGTTACAGAACATCATACAACGTTTTGCAGAATAACAAAACAGTCTTTTACCGTTTACATGAAATATACTCTAGAAGACCTTAACATTATTTTGACCATTACAATTTGGTAACACAACGCTAATTCTTTACAAAGACGATTTGAATTCGTCTCTGAATTCCCATGTTTATTGGGACACCCTGTATCATCACGACAACCATTTTTTCTTTATAGTCATGCCAAAAATTACTAAACTTATCTATTTGAAATGGAAAATATAGCAAAATTGAAATTTTAAAACACTAAATGTTTGATGGCGTTATGTGACGTTGTTTTGATTTAATTTTTTCTCTGTCAAAAATTGCATTTTTGCAACGTTTAATGACGTTAATTTAACATCAAATTAAGAAATATATTTTTTAATAATTTACAGTGAACATTTATATAATATCTATTTTTATGTCTCTCTCTGATTACTTTTTTTTTGTAAAAAAAGAAACAGTTTAAATGCAATAAGCAAAATACAAATTGGGATTATATATAACCTTTATGTACGTATATAATCTTTTGTGGCAGATTTTAAATGAATAAATGAATAACCACTGTGCTAATAATAAATATTCACCTTAATGAACCACTGTGGTAAAAATAAAAATGTTAACTTAAAAATTTAAATATTGCATTAAATCACAACTCTGCTGAAAAGTCCACTAGATGAACCACTGTTGTGATAATATAGAAGTCCCCTTGATGAACCACTGTTGTGATAATATAAAGTCCCCTTGATGAACCACTGTTGTGATAATATAAATGCCACTTTGACGAACTACTGTCATAAAAATATAAATGCACCTTAAATATCCACTGTGCTAATAATATCAATGTCACCTTGATGAACCACTGTGGAAGAGGAGGAATATAAACGGGTTTAAAGCTGAGTTAGAAACAATCGATATTCCGAAAATACCCTAAACAAGATGAAATATAATCCAGTTACATGTTTAGGATGTGGGTTTTCAATTCGTTTGAATGTCAAGTTTTTTTGTTGAAATTGACATTTAATTCTAATTTAATTTGTCATCAGAAAATTCGTTTTAGAATTATTTTATAAAATATTTTATAATAAAAACAGATTAAATCCATTAAATTAGGTAAAAGGAAACAAACAAATCTATAAAGTACAAAACAACTGTAAAAAAGTTTGAAATTAATAAAAGTACTTTGAAGCAAAGTTTTTGGAAAATTTTTATCAATGATTTTTCTTCTGGATATCATATCCGGTTACTTATACCTAGAAATCCTCATTTAATTCAAAGGAGAAACAATATTATTAAGAAAAAAATATCAGAAAAATAATTTTCTTGAATAGCGACAACAAGTTGAACTACATAGACATAGTTAAACCACTTCTCTTGTACACTATGGTTACACTTAGTCTATGTAGTTTAACTACTTTACGTTCATTAAATTTCATCCCAGAGCAGTTTTCGTAAAAAATATTGTAAATAGTTTTCAATTTCATTTTCATTTTCATTTATAGAATAAACTAATTTTAGGAATCATCAAAGTTTGATGAAATATTACAGGAGTGTGTGATCTATCAAAACTGAAAAAAACAATTTAATATATCTTTAAATAAAACTTTGAAGATCAAATTTGAGCGCCCCATTCTGTTTTTTGGCCGTCAGTTTCACTGTCTGTCTCTAACCTCATCCGTCTCTATTATATTGGTTAACTATCAACTATCAGTCAGTTTCTCTGTCCGTCTCTATAACCTCATCCGTCTCTATTATATTGGTTAACTATCAACTATCTGTCAGTTTCTCTGTCCGTCTCTATAACCTCATCTGTCTCTATTATATTGGTTAACTATCAATTATCTGTCAGTTTCACTGTCTGTCTCTAACCTCATCCGTCTCTATTATATTGGTTAACTATCAATTATCTGTCAGTTTCTCTGTCCGTCTCTGTAACCTCATCTGTCTCTATTATATTGGTTAACTATCAATTATCTGTCAGTTTCTCTGTCCGTCTCTATAACCACATCCGTCTCTACTATATTGATCAACTATCAACTATCTTTCAGTTTCTCTGTCCGTCTCTATAACCTCATCCGATAAAAACCGTAACCGCAATAGATTTCGAAAATCCAAAAAATACTGACATTTTATGGTTTTTTGCCAATTAAAAAAAAACTATTTAAATAATTTTAAAAAACTAATTCTGAAAACGTATCCACCCCCAAAGTAGGAGTTTTGAACGTTGAATATGCGCTCAAACTCAGGATTTACAGATCTTTAAAAAGTTTTTTATGTCTCAAATGAACCCGAAAGAAGTTTTCCACAATACTGCATACTCAGTTCAACTACCTTACATAGCCGGTCACTTCCTTTAAACAAATTCTAGTTTTGACAGATCAAAGCACACTTTTTGCCGTTATTAAAACGTCTGTTTTATACTATAATGGAACCCTTGTTTGTATCCTTAATTTAGTTTTTTTTTCCAGTCAAAACAAAAGCCTAATCTTAATCGCAAGATGGGATTTTATTAAGAAGTTTTTTCAAACTTGTTGAATAGCTCTCAATCAAATATATGAACAATTATAACCTTTTGTTATAAAAGATGAAATAATCCGTTTTCCACTCTAAAAATATAATTTTTAAACCGCATGTATTATCTTTATCTACCACTTTCCTTATTCTTCAAACAATTTTAAAGGTACTGCAGTTCTAACATAATTTCAAGTGAACATCCATCTATCGAGTGGCATGTACGATTCACAACGATACCCCTCAAACAATTTTACGATGTATGTGAATTAGATATCATGTTTATACTTTTGAAAACTGATAATTTTCAATTGTGGTTCCTCTACAAATTTCTATTGCAGTAAAACATGTGAAAGATGTCAAAATTAAACACCTTTTAAAGCATTAAAATGCGCTTTCTTCCACATTCAAGGTTACCGTTGCAAATCGAGCATACCCCTCTTTAAATGGAGGGTCCCTTGAAATTAGAACTAGAACGATCTCTTCAAAATTAAGCAAACTATAAGCAAAACCCCAGTTGCTCTCTGCTCTTGACAGGGAATGGGCCTCCCCATAGTAGCTCCCGGCTTCACAGTTAAGAAAAGCATTACGTAGAGATGCTCATGACTCATCCTAGGGGAGTAGCAAAACATAGGAATTAAAAGTGGAGGAGTGTGGGTTTCATTTCTCTCTCTTCCCTTTCTATCTCTAGGAAACATGTACTCCATCTTGAGCTTTTCTCTGGCTTAACATCTCAGCTAAAAGAAGTAACACAGAAGTATGACCCCTGATAGAAGCCATGCACAATCATACTCCTTTTTTACTCAGCCAGATGGAGGCCTGGACTACTGTGAAATATTCCACTTGATGGGGCTTTCAGGCGGTGCAGTTATTTCTACATAAGTTGGAAAGACTTAAAAGAAAGAAAGAAGGGATCTTCTACTGAAATCCATCATACTCTTCCTCCTTCAAATTTTCTTATCTCTTTCCTTCCTGCTCCACAACTCGAATCACAAAATCGAATCAGTAATGAGTCAGCTAAAAAAAACACATCAAATCATGAACTAACTGTGTAAATAAATAGGAAAGCAGGACCCTCTCAACCTAGTTCTAGCTAGCAGCCTGGTTACTGCTAGGATGTCCCAATTATTTTATGTTTTTCAAAATTAGCCGAATTATGATGAAAAAAGAAGAAAATGGATAACAAGAAATATAGAAATGACAAAATATTTGCATCTGCTATTATAGAATTATTATAAAGAATATTGCTAAATAAAAAATAAAAAAATAAATATATAAAAAACCCGGTTTTTGGAAAGGTACTTGTAGAGTATCAAAAAAAACTATTTTTTTGCCCCACAGAAAACAACTTTTAAATATTCAAAAGCGAACAAATGGATGGTTTGCAGAGGTTTAAAACGCATCTTTTGGATACTTATATCAACAAAAAATTTAAATGATCACATTTTTTTAAAATTACAAATTACTAAATAAATTTTAATTCAAAATTTTTTTTCCTTTTACAAATGTTGCTTCTCATTTACTCCTGTCCGATATTTTTATAGTGCAAAACGGATTGGAAGTTTTCGATGAAATAGTTTTACCCTTACTTCTCTATGGATCTACTCTACTTGGGGGATAACAACGGCGCACCATCTTCTCTATATCTCCGATCTCTAATGTCCAAAAACTAAAATTCTTGTGAACATTCAAAAATCATATAACAACCAGAGATAGATATTTGATATTTTCCACAGCATGTACTATTGTGTACACTGGAGTACACGACCATTAAACAGACATCTGTATACAGAGATATTTGATATTTTCCACAGCATGTACTATTGTGTAAATACTAAATAGTGTCCGTCGCTGCACGTTGAATCTTAAAAATTTAGAATGAAATGATTTCCTTTAAAAAAAATCTAATTTTTTTAGTATTCTTTTATTAGAGTGTAAGCAATTTCTTTTCTTTGTTTAACTTTAAGCGGGCTGGTTTTAGGACTGGCAATTAAATTTCTATAATTGCTTAAATTATCAACGGGTAATTGACTTCTTATGACCTCATCAGTACTGAAAGGAATTTCAGGCGCAATTTCAGGTGACCTACCATTTATAGAGCGGCATGTCTGATTTACAAAACTACCCTTTGAACCTGTGTTTCATCAATTATTTCTAAGATATTATTATTGATTAAGCGGGAAATTAAATGCCAAAAAGCTGCAGTGGTGTACACTATTGCACGGAGTGTACACTGTACAGTACATGTACAACATAACTCCGAGTCTCCCTGGAGCCCAAAACTTAAGACAGGGTGTCGTTATGGAAAACCCGGGTTTCACGGATGGGTTTAGGCAGTTTTGTGGATATCAATATTTTTGTTATGAAATATTATATTATTTAGTTTCTTCATATTTTCCTTTTTTCAAATCTTTTAAATTAAAATCTGCTTAAAGTTTAAGACCCGGCCCGGAATGGAAACTAGGGAGTTTAATTCAATGATAGTCTTTTAAATATCGGGCTCTGAGCCCAAAACTTAAGACAAGGTATTGTTATGAAAAACCCGGGTTTCACGGATGGGTTTAGGCAGTTTTGTGGGTATCAATATTTTTGTTATGAAATATTATGCTATTTAGTTTCTTAATTTATTCCATTTTTTTCGAATCTCTTAAATTATAATCTAAACAAATGTTAAGACCCCAAAAAGGAAACTTGAAGGTTTCGTTCAACGATACTGTTTTAAATTTCGGGCTCTGCACGCAATCTTCAACAATGCGAATGAGGGTATCTACCTGATCATTGTCTGGACCAATGTTTAAGGGGTATCATGGTGAATCAGACGTGCCTCTGTATAAATGAAAGGTCCCTTACAAAATAGCATGAATGAGAAAGATGAAAATATATTACCCCGTAAATGAAGAACTCGTGAATGATGTAAGGAAGATTTGTTATGAGGAATACTACAACTAGAAAATACAACCTTTCATTTAAAGGCGAAATTGGAATTTTTTAGAGGAGGGAAGTCTAGTAAATAAAAACATAAAAAAGGTGCGCTGCAACTAAAATCATAAATTATAAATCCTTAAAAAAAAAATTCCCTTTGAAACTCTTTACTCAGGAAAAAAAAGCGTTACAATTGTCTAAATTCAAAGATAACAAATTGTTCAGTAGCATTTTACTCAATGTCTTTAGAAAACTGATTACTTTTTAGAATTTAATTTCTAAACCTCATAACATACCCACAAGACTTTAAATTTTATACTTAAAAAAATATAATAAATTAGAAATGAAAAAAACCAAATATTAAAACAGTTAAGAACATTTATAGATTTCCGGATGTCTTCAGAAATGTTTGGAGATTTCTTAATTTTCTTCAGAGATAAAAATATAACCGTTTAGAACTTTATTTAGGGTGACTGTTTGCATAGTTTTAAATGACCCTCCATGCATAGATGGCAATGACCGATTCACAAGGGTACCCTTACAAGCATTGTCTGATCAAGTATGAATTCGATATCACTGATTATGATTTTGAAACCTGCTCATGTTTAACTGTGGTATCTTTCCTAAAGTGACTGGTGCATTTCTACTGCAGGTAAAAAAATCATCAGAATTTAAAACTTTTAGAAAAACAATAGTTTCCACATTATTGACCAGACAAGGGTTTCAAGGGTACCGTTGTGAATCTGCCATTGCTATCTATGCATTAAAGGTCCATTGAAATTAGGCTTACAGTCCTTTTAACTGTTATTTGTGAATGGTTATTAAACTGAAGAATTTATTTATTTAAACCATTAAAGGGACCGACCGGCAATGTAAAGTAGTTAAAACTGAGTGTGCAGGTTGTGGACAAATTCTTTAGGATTCATTTGAGACATATAAAAAGTTTCCACGATGTATAATTACATAGTTCGAGTGCATAATCGACGTTCAAAATCATGAACTTGGGTTGGTACGTTTTCAGAATCGGGTTTTTAAAAATTATTAAATAACGCCCACGAAAAATAAAGTCAAATTATACATTAAACTAATTAGATGTTTTAGGAACTTATTTCTCAAAAGAAATTGTCAATAAATCAATGTTATCAATGTTATAAATCAATTATTTCGTTTTCATCATAATAATGAATTTCTTATTTTCTATGAATTTGTTCGCTGATTTCTACAAATTCTTCAAATGTGTTCTTTTCAATAAAAATTCCAGAAAATCTGCAGAAAATATTTGTGATTAATCAGAGTTTATTGAAACTAATAATTGAATAAGATTACTTATTTTCCATGATAAGATTAATTTTCATTTTCTCCACCTGTTCCTAAACAACTAATTAGTTTACTGTAGAATTTTGTTTACATTTTTTGTCGTCGTTATTTAATAATAATAAAAAAAAACAATTCATTAAACGTATCCACCTAAAAGTACGATTTTGAACATCGACCTTGCACTCAAACTCAGGATTTACAAATCTTTTAAAAGTTTTATTTGTCTCAAATGAATCCTAAAGAATTTGTCCACAACACTGCATTGTCAGTTCAACTACCTTAAATAGCCGATCTGTCCTTTTAAGAAAGGATAATGTTTTGTATGAAAGTTTTTTCCTATTGTAATTGAAAGAAGAGTTGTTTTAATCATTGCTCTAGAGTAGAACTGTCTCCTTTCCTATAAAGTTTTTAGTTTCAAGAATAATAATAACAATAATAATAATAATAATAATAATAATAATAATAATAATAATAATAATAATAATAATAATTGTTATAATAATAAAAATAATAATAATAATAATAATTATTATTAATAATTTGAAAATCTAAAATCTAAAATCTAAAATCTAAATCTAAAATATAATAATAATAATAATAATAATAATAATAATAATAATAATAATAATAATAATAANCCCCCGACCGGCAAATAGTTTACCCCTTATATAAAGATATTTTGGCCATTCTTATGCCATAGTGAGGGGTGGAATGGAATATGCACTGCCCTCTTTTACATGTTTGCTGGAAGAAAAAAAATATTTTCACTGAACTAAATTTAAACTACCATTTCAGGGACCCGTTGTCAAAAATTAAATTTAATGTGTCCCCCCTTTTCTGGGTGGTTGATGATTACAAGATATCTGCATTTCCCCCCTCCCCTGATTGAGACCTACCTAGTGGCAGGATAATGAGTAGTCTGTTTATCCTGTACATTGTTATCTGTTTCCTCTGTATTCTAATAGAACAAATATATTTATCATCTTTCTTTAGTTCTAGCTGAAGGGCCCAGCGTTGCCCGTTGAATTTTTAAACCGAATTTGAAAAAAATAGATTTTAAAAGCCTTTGTTATCCCCAAGGTACTCAAGAGCCAAGGGTTCCCTCGAAAAATGTCAGCCCATTCGGTCTAGCCGTTTCTCCAGATGTAGCTGTCAAACAAATTTGTATATAAATCTATATATATATATATATATTTGTAGCATTCAGAAA
>NW_019396379.1:195653-222479 GCF_000591075.1 Eurytemora carolleeae | reverse complement strand
CTTCATATTCGGTTCATTAGCTTTAGATTGACATTTTACAAATCATAGGATCAGCTTTTCTAGTTTTTTTATTTTGAAAATTTCTGATTTTAATGGTTTTCGCATAGAAACAGCGGGGCTTGGAGATAAAAAAATATTTATAAAAAATTCAAAATTATTTGATAATTATAATATTTTTCTTTAAATTAATAAATTTATTGTCAAACCTGGTGTGTGGCGTTGGAACTAAGAAACTGACGAGTTGCCTCAACTTTCAGGCAATACAAGATGCGACTGAAATAAAACAGATCCATCAATTTTTGCTTTCTAATTATCGCAAAAGGAAATACAAATACGCGGCTGGATGTTTTTTAAATGTAAATGTAAACTGTATAGTGAAGAGGTTGCCTTCCCTACCTTCACCTGTAGAGGTTGCCTTTCCTCCTTTCACCTGTAGAGGTTTCCTTCCCTCCCTTCACCTGTAGAGGATGCCATCCCCCTCTCTTAAATAGGTTGCCCTCCCTCCCTCATGTACCTGTACAGAACTATTAGTATGAGAAGAGGAACGAGGAAGACGACTGTTCCAACTGTGGTGAAATATGTCTGCCAAAAAATTTCAATTCTTTTTTGATTTTGATCAAATCTGTGAGTTTATTTGGCTTTTTTCTTAAAAAAAAACATTTATATATCTCTTTCAACAAAAAGGGAAATGGTAATTAGGCAAGGAAAAATAATAATAATTTTAATGTGTTAAATGAAAATTGCACAAATCTTTATCCCCCTGGAATAGTTTAGTGTATATTAATAATTTCCTGTGTCCGAATTCAATGAATCTGAGCCGCGTCTTAAATCCGTCCAAAAACCGGTTTCAGTTGAGCGCCGGCTTAAATCTTGAAACATTGAATACAAGTGGAACCAACCATATTTGAGCTGCGGCTTATATTCTTTAAATTTGGTCTCAGGTCCCCTTTCCATTTTGAATTTTGATCTATAAAAGAAACCATTAAAAAATTTAATTCATTTCATCTTTTAAATCCATTCTTTGAAACCGATTTAAAAGAACCAAAGAATCCCGCTCCCTGTTGAGCTTCAAAATATTCCGGAGGGGGATGTCCCCCCCCCCAATTTGTCGTGAGGGGCGGTCCCCCTATCCCCCAAACTATGGCTTCAGGTGCATCTGTCCTGAATTTAAAATACAGCATAAAAGTACCATATTGCTGAGACTATTGCTCGCATACAGAATACAGTAATATAATGAAATTTAGACATGTATTGCAATAAAGAAAAATTAAATCCAACCTAACTAAATTCGCTTCATAAAGATCACAAAGAGTCCATGACCTTTATTATTTTATGATTTACTAGCTTGGGAACCCAGCGTTGCCAAGGTTAGTAAAAGTTACTCCCGCCGTTTACCCGCACTTGAACGATTTTACAGGGAAACTAAATTTTTGTTGTTAAAGTCGACCCACTCAACTTAGAATCTCAAGGTTCATTTCTGTGGGTCTCCCGATTTCGCCAATCAAAATTTGAGGCAAATCAGTCCAGGAGTTCCTGAGTTATGACCGGAAAAACAAACAAACAAAGACCCAGACAGACAGACAGAAAGACAAAGAGAGATTACAACTTTATATATGTAGATGCTGAATATTAATGTTTCATGTGTTTAATTTTAAATTTGTATAAGAGAAAAAAGCAGTTGAGAATAAAGACAAATAATAAAACTTAATAAATCCGCGGGGGGGGGGGGGGCNATAATTTAATGATAAACTATCTAGGAATAATTTAATGATAAACTATCTAGGAATAATTTAATGATAAACTATCTAGGAATAATTTAATGATAAACTATCTAGGAATAATTTAATGATAAACTATCTAGGAATAATTTAATGATAAACTATCTAGGAATAATTTAATGATAAACCATCTAGGAATAATTTAATGATAAACTATCTAGGAATAATCTAATGATAAACTATCTAGGAATAAATTTATGATAAACTATCTATGAATAATCAATGATTAACTATCTAGGAATAATCTAATAATAAACTATCTAGGAATAATTTTATAATAAACTATCGAGGAATAATTCAATAATAAAGTATCTGGGAATAATTTAATGATAAACTATCCAGGAATAGTTTAATAATAAACCATCTAGGAATAATTTGATGCTAAACTATCTAGGAATAAATTAATGATAAACTATCTAGGAATAATTTAATGATAAACTATCTAGGAATAATTTAATGATAAACTATCTAGGAATAATTTAATAAAAAACTATCTAGGAATAATTTAATGATAAACTATCTAGGAATAATCAATGATAAACTATCTAGGAATAATCTATTAATAAACTATCTAGGAATAATTTAATAATAAACTATCTAGGAATAATTTCAATAATAAAGTATCTGGGAATAATTTAATGATAAACTATCTAGGAATATTTAATGATAAACTATCTAGGAATAATTTAATAAACTATCTAGGAATAATTTAATGATAAACTATCTAGGATTAGTTTGAAGATAAATTATCTAGGAACAATTTAATAATAAACTATCTGGAATTAATTTGAAGATAAACTATCTAGGAATAATTTAATGATAAACTATCCAGGAATAGTTGAATAATAAACCATCTAGGAATAATTTAATGATAAACTAACTAGAAATAATTTAATGATAAATTATCTAGGAATAATTTAATGATAAACTATCTAGGAATAATTTAATGAAAAACTATTTAGGAATAATTTAATGATAAACTATCTAGGAATAATTTAATGATAAACTATCAAGAAAAAAATTTATGATAAACTATCTAAGACTAATTTAATGATAAATTATATAAGAATAATTTAATAATAAACCATCAAGGAATAATTTAATGATAAACTAACTGGGAAGAATTTCATAATAAACTATCCAGGAATAATTTAATAATACACTTTCAAGGCATAATTTAATGATAAACTATCTAGCAATAATGTAATGCTAAACTTTCTAGGAATAGTAATAATAAACTATCTTGGAATAATTTATTGATAAACTGTCTAGGAATAATTTAATAATAAACTATTTAAAAATATTTATTGATAAACTGTCTGGGAATAATTTAATAATAAACTATCTAGGAATAATCTAATGATAAACTAGCTAGGAATATTTAATGATAACCTATCTAGGAATAATTCAATAATAAACTATCTAGGAATAATTTAATGATGAACTATCTAGAAATGATCTAAATATAAACTATCTGGGAATAATTTAATGATAAACTAACTAGGAATAATTCAATGATAAACTAACTAGGAATAATTTAATGATAAACTAACTAGGAATAATTTAATGATAAACTATCTAGGAATAATCTAATGATAAACTATCTAGGAATAATTTAATAATAAACTATCTAGGAATAATTTAATGATTAACTATCTAAGAATAATTTTATGATAAACTAACTAGGAATAATTTAATGATAAACTAACTAGGAATAATTTAATGATAAACTATCTAGGAATAATCAAATGATAAACTATCTAGGAATAATTAAATAATAAACTATCTAGGAATAATTTAATGATTAACTAACTAAGAATAATTTTATGATAAACTAACTAGGAATAATTTAATAATAAACTAACTAGGAATAATTTAATGATAAACTATCTAGGAATAATCTAATGATAAACTATCAAGGAATAATCTAATGATAAACTATCTAGGAATAATCTAATGATAAACTATCTAGGAATAATCTAATGATAAACTATCAAGGAATAATCTAATGATCTCTTACCTGGGATTTATTAATGCTGAAGATAAAGATCGATGGAAAAGAAATGAGAGCTGATGAAACCCATGTTGTGATCAGCATTCTAAGAAATACAGCCATGGTTACCCACAAACATAGGTTAAATTAATACTTCGGCCACACATGGATCTTTTAATGGACCATTTAATGATTTGGCAAAGAAGTTTACAGCTGCAAGGAATCGTGAGTATAAGGAAAAAGACAGTAAAGCCGTCTCTGAAGTCTCATCCTTTGTGCCATGGTATCCCTGTATTTAGATATTTAATACCAATGAGGTATCCCTGATACGTCAACAGTTCCTTTAATGAAAGACTACAATGAGAAACCTTCAACAATGAATACCTGTAAGATGCTCCTGAATGATGAAGAGGGTTACTGACTGCTCTATGTCTCTCAATAGCAATAGTGACCAGCATATAGTTGGATAACGTAAGGGAGAAGGTCTGCATGAACTATTCAAATAAGAGAATTATAATAATCCCGAAGCTTGTGTCCCAAAAAAGCTGAACCGATAAATTTTGCAACTTAAAGAGGGCTTCTATAAAAATTCTAAAATTGTCAAGAACACATAGTTGGGCGAAGATAATAGGGAAAGGATTATTACAAGTTCCACTTAACTATCTATATTGTATAAATATACTTTACTTGTCTGTCTTGGTGTTTATATCCAATAACGGTCAAAACGGCTGAACCGATAGGGACTAAATTTTGTGTTGAAAATCACATGACCCCAGGGAAGGTTTATGGATGATAGAAATTTCAAAAATTTGCCTTCAACAAAATTTGATTTACAAAAAACTTTAAAAATTCATGAATTTTTTTCTGTTTTACAAAACATACATAAAAAATGTTCACAATCGAAATAGAAGATGGGCGCGAAACGCCCTTAAAGCCAAATAATGTACAATTTATTATGTTAAAATCAGGGATTTGCACGAAACTAATCAAAGAAGTAGAAAATATTGCAAAATTTAAAACTCTAAATATTTTTTATTTTTTTTGTATCCATAATGTTTTTTTTGTGCAACAGGTTTCACTAAAACTTAAATATAACTATTTTCTTTAAAGGAATTGAGTTTTTGTCACAAACTCTGATTTTCTTATTACTATATCTTTGCAACCCTATTTCATTTTCAAACTATGAATTTTATAAGATCAAATAATTCAAGTTTTTAATATCAGGTTTTAAATATATAAAGATTAGAAAATTTGAGCTTGTGGCAAAAAATCATTTCATTTGTCAGAAAATAATTAAATTTCTAAATCAGAAAATACTTAAAATGCTAAATCAAAGATAAATTTTTTAGTAATAATGAATTTGTTCAGGGCTTTATTAATTTTTTTTTTTGGGGGGGGGCGTGGCTCCCATAGCCCCTGTTAGTAAAAATAAATAAACCTTAAGAAATTTACAATAAGAATTTCCACCAATCCATCCCGTTGCCTCCCACAGACATTGTCCTGACAAATAATTGAAAATGTTAAAAATTTGAAAAAAACAATATGTACAAAGTGTTTCCAACCATCTTTATTCAGAGCTGAAAACTTTAGAATTGTGAATAATGACATTTCTTCTTTTTATCTTTTACTAATCTCAAGATTTACTTAAGAGATTAGAATATATATTAGAGGAGAATTTACTAGAAAAAAAGTGTAAAACGGCCATTTTGTTGTACTGTTTTCATATTGCAGGTGTACTTCACATATTTATGCTATATAACCTTTTGGGCCCTAGAATATCATTTTATAGAAAATCTAAAATTAATGTTAAAAGAAAACCAAATTATGAAATAGGCTGGTTTCATAATTGACCAATGATCATNATTTTGTCCAAATCATTGATTATCCCGGTTTTTTATTTACTCTGTATATTTATAAATATATATATTTATATATATTTATATACCGTCTAACCAACTTTGATTAAAGTTTAGAGACTATAATAAGTGAAAGAAGCTGATTAAGAAACTTTTCTGGATCTTTCATAAATAAAAAAGTTACGATTCCTATAAAATATTATTACTGTTGACAAAACAAGGATTTAGGTTAGGTTAGGTTAGGTCCAAACTTAACAAAATTAAATAATTATTTTTTGTTGTTGTTGTTGGCATTTTTATAATTATTGATTTTGTTATCGTTATTCGTATTGTTATATTGTAGGGGAAAATTGTTTCAATTTAACACTTGGTCCATTTCTAAAACTGGGCCAAGTGTTAATTTAGGAATTAATGTCCCCTGTATTGTTGCTTTTATTTGTGTTGTTGTAGTATAATTACTGTTGCCATTGTTACCTGCCATTGAGAATGCCGTGACCAAAAAGTCTGCTATAATAAGGTTCAAGAAAACTAAAAAATATTTTCTCTATAAATATGTTGATTTTTAATCTTTTCAGATATATTTAGAAACCAAAAACAATTTAGAAAATTAATATTGTGATAAATTGTAAAATATAAAGTATGAACATAATCTGTAAAACCCTGTCAATGAAAGTGTTTGATACGACAAAATTTGTTATTGTCAGTATGCTATAAAGTATTGTGTACAGATTAGAGTTTGTAAAATACTGATGTTGCTCCCATCTTCTATACAAACTTTTTATTGTGCAGATCTATCTGTGAGCATCTTCTCTTTGTACAATATAAAACAATTGCAAAAAACTATCGCGGATTTAAAAGTTTTGTTTGCGCATTTTCCAAAATTTTAAAAACTTTTGGACACAAATTTTTGTAATTTAAAGCATCCATAAACCTTTCCTGGGGTTATGTAAGATCCCACACCATTTTGACGTTTATTAGATACAAACATACAGACACCCAGACAAGCAAAGTATATTTATAGATTCAGGATTTAAGGCTTTAAACAGTTTTACATGATTTAAAATTTTATTCTCCTAAAGCTTGCTTTTACTACTTAAACTATCGAATTATGATCCTGGCAGAAGATAAATAAACCTGAACAAATCTTCACATGGTTCTTTGACAAACTATCGAATTTCGGTTCGTTGTCTGTCTGTATGTTTTTTTTTCAAGCCAAAAAACGTAAAAACGACTAAACAGATCGAGCCCAAAACTATTGAGGTAACCAAAATGACCCAAGGAAAGGTCTATGGCGGGTTGAAGTTAAACAATTATATGCCCGGAAAAAATGACAAAATTCATTATTTTTTAAATGTGCACCAATGTTAAAACGGGGCGCGATATGCCCCTAAAGCATTGTAACACAAAATACTGATATAAACTAATTTTTTTTACTTTTTAAATTTTTTTAAAGGGCAAAAACCCCAGAATATCTACATACGGATAATAATGATACAAAACTCGATACCATACATAATGCTATACATACATACATACATACATACGAAAAATAAAATACTTGGAAAGATTTCTCTCTTAATTCCCTGAAGACCATTTTGATTAGTTATTATGATTTTTTTAGTTTATAAAAACATTAAACACTTGCAGATGGCTGATTATTGATCAGTGATCATAATCAAAAGAGAAAATAGTTTCCTAATGATCCTTTTCTGTGCCACAACCTTGCTCCCTTTACAAAATATATTTTTAATAAAATTATAAACAAATATTTTAACCTTGGATTACAAAGACCTGAAAAATGGAAAAATATATCATGAACAAACAATCATTTTTCTTTTTCTTTTAATATTGTGTACAATATGTTGGAAGATGACTGATAAACCCTTTACGATCAACTAAAAAACACCAATTACACTAGAACGGTTTAACTTTTTCACTTTTTCAACTTCAGGTGTGAAAAAGTTTTTCAACATATTTTTTTTATGCATAGGATAGGGTGGAGGACGGTCATGCGAAAGGTCGGCGTTTGAAAAAAAAATAAAAGCAGTAAATAATTTTATTTTGATTAAGCTACAGATTTAAAATTAACTTATCTGAAAAGTCCTTAGAAAATGAATGGATAATAACATGCCTTACATGTTAATATTGTCAAAAAAAAAAAAAAAAATATTAAAATAAATTTCTGACGTACTTGTTTAAAAACCTATCTTGCACCCTAACCATTAAAGTAAGACGTTTAATTTCTTTTTAATGGGCTGGCCTTGAAAAGTGTGGACTAGCGACATGCATCACGCTCCCATATCTCAACTCTACAGGGCAAAATCATGGGGGGAGGGGGGAAATACCCCCCTAATCTTTATTAGACAAAAATGACTCTAAATATTTCAATGAACATGATCGAAGAAGAGCAATTGTACAGTGTCAACACTTCATTTTAAAAGTTAACTTTCAACTCATATTCTGATACAACTTTGCTTTACAATACACCATCAAGTATGAACAAGATTGCTGTAAGGGAGTGTACAAGCATATTTTTAAGTGACCTTCCATTGTAGAAAGGCATGCCAGATTCACATTGGTACCCTTATATATCTAAAGATTGCTT
Organism: Eurytemora carolleeae; assembly: GCF_000591075.1. Classification (NCBI taxonomy): domain Eukaryota; kingdom Metazoa; phylum Arthropoda; class Copepoda; order Calanoida; family Temoridae; genus Eurytemora; species Eurytemora carolleeae. Next base: position 214,247 of record NW_019396379.1, on the reverse strand, counting down.
GCTGGGAGACTAGAGGTTACACTGTACACCGCGTGTAAGTATACACAATTGCACGGTTGCTTGGCACTTACTTTCCCTCTCCATAAATAAGAACATCTACAAAATTTGTGATCAAACAATGGTTTATAAAGGGTATTGTTGTTAATCAGACATGTATCTCTATAAGCTAAAGGTCATTTGAAATTACGCTTACCGTCCCTTTAAATGTTGTCTTTCTATTCCAAAGTTTTATGGATCTTACTGTAGTATATTAAATATATATTCTATGTTTTCCTGAGTGCTTTCTAGACCAAAGAAGAGTCTACAAAGTGCAGCTGTATTTCCAATTAGAGAAATCACCACTAGGCCTAAACAGTAAACATAGTTACTAATATGAGTAAAACTAAGGATAAAAGAACAAAAATATTTCAATTTCCATAATTACTGCTACTAATGTAAACCAGCATGGTTTCCTACATGTGACACTGTACATATATAGGGCTGTACATAAACAGTTAGTATAAAACATGGACCCAAACCCAAGCCAGGGTTTAGTTGTCCGTTTAAAAGTTTAAAAATAAAGCCATGATAGAACTAGTAATGGATACAAGCCAAGCCTGAAAAAACCATTTAACCTTAGATTTAATACGTCTGCAAATTAAAGCTGAAAAATCACTGATCTACACATATCGTTTGTTATTTCTAATGTGTAAATAGAATTGTGTGTGCATAATTGCTTTTAATTGAATGCAGTTTAGGCTATTTACTTTCTTAAGCTTAACTAAGTTCTAGCCACGCTCCCTCCCCGGAACCATGCTTGACACACTGAAAATATACAATAACCCCAAATTCTACAGCTCAATTGATTGATTAACTAGAAATAGACAGCTGCATGCAGTTTACTGTTTAGTAAATGTTTTTCAGGCACTAGATAGGCAGGGTGGTCCGCGTCAATGATCCATCTATGACCACCTGATCTGTGATTTCATTACATATGTTGGACTGTTTAGGTATTTTTGCACCTTATATGGCACTAAAATCTTAGTCTCTTGCTATATTCAGCAAGTCTGTATAAATATAAATATTGTTTGTTTGACTGATCAGAACTCAAGAACCCCTGAACTGATTTGCCTCAAATTTGATTGGGGAACTCGGGAGGCCCATGGGAATGTTCTTAGCATGGTTTTGAGTTTATAAGATGAGTGGGTCCACTTTTAACCGTAAAAATGGCTAAACTGTAATTTAAGTCAAGGTGCTGAATAATACAAAAGTAGAACATGTTTACTCTAAAATAGTAGCAAGGGATGAGCATCATTCCTGTGAAAGAACAGGAACGAATGGAATGGAACGAAAGATAACAAAAGTAGGAACATGCCCAGCCCTAGATTATTAATACTGTCCTCTCTGTCCTGAATGGGTATTGTGTTCACCTGCAAGAATTGGAACTCTATAATTAAAGTTGTATCCATAACCATCCTCCTCATCCTCCTCCTCCTCTTCTAGAACCATCTCAAGATCGTCACTAAACAAGATAATTATCACCTGTCACCTCTTCCTCCTCCACCTCCTGCTCCTCCTCCTTCACCTCCACCTCCACCTTATATGGGAGANCCTCCTCCACCTCCTCCTCCATCTCCTCCTCCAGCAACCCAGCTAAATTCACCAAGAATCTTTATAATTTTGATTGTCGGAAGTGGGTTGGTTCATAATAATGACAAAAAAGCCAATCAATTTCTTACAATGGAGCTACAGTTTGCTTATAATTTACGTTTTAAATCTATGTTCACTTAAGATTGAATTGTCTACTACCTAGTTTCTTGGAAAATGTTGAGACTGTCAAATATAGGTTTGCTGCAGTGATGTAATTAATACTAATACGTTATATCTACTGTAAATCATGTACACAAAGCTCCTATCATTGTAAACCGAGGACAGTTGGATCTCACAATTTTAGAACTTTTCTATCTCTCCTTCCCTGTTCCGGTAATCTTTTCTCCTTCAACCTTAAGCTCCTTTTACCAGATAAAGGAACCAACTAAAAACATATTCATCAATCTAATCTTCATAGAATCATGCAAATACTATCTCTAACTGGACTTGGACAATGGACATAGAGGAACTCAAAGATGTCAAATTCTGCTAAATCTAACTAAATAATGTTTACTTATAGATATGGCCTGCACTTTGTACATTTTACAATGCCGAATCTAGAATTTTGGAACCAAAATGATGACTGACAGAGGATTTAGATTGGGTCTAAATACTTCAGAGCTTTGCTAAGCTTCGATAACAATCAATTTGATGTTTTTATTTAGTAAAAAACATATTTTTTAATTTGAGGTAATCAATCAGTAAAACAAATATTTTTGAAATACTCAAAATACCAAAATATTAAAATTGCGGATGAGCAAGGTAAATGGTTATTAACTTTTTTATTTCAAATTCATAACTTTTATACAGTGGGACTCATAAAACTGTGAAATGGAAGGATGTGGCGGCGTAGTGGCGGAAGACGAGGCTTTTGAGGAGTTTTGAACCTAAGATCAAGACGAGGCAAGATGAGCAACTTCCGGCCACGTCACCTTTCTATTTGAATAATATTTTACGTTTTGATAAATTTAAGTTCTAAAATTTAGTAATAAAGTATTTATTTAAACCCGGCGTTTATCCTTCCGAGCGTAGCTAAATTGGTGACCCCTAGTTAGAAACTATAGGCAAGGATGGAAATGACAAGGAGTAAGTTTCACTTTCCCTGTCCAGTGTACTAAATAGCGTAAATAGACTGTTTTCCCGTGCCATTATAGACTTTTATAGCTACACGCTCGTCAAGTGAATCTTTCGAAATGCCTAAGGACAGTGATAACAAAATTTATCAGAGCAGAGTTTCCTCTTCAACTGTCTACATGGTTTCCGGCACNATTTAACCAATCTATTTTATGTTTGCTAGGTTTTAAACTTGTTAGAAAGTAAAACGGCTCTGAGACAGCTAAGGTGGAAGGCGGAAAGGGGGAAACAACCCTAGAAAATTGCTGGAAGCTTCTATATGTAGAATATATGTAAAGATACTTAAATTCTATTTTAAGAATTGATTAAAAACATTTTCCCTGTGGAACACTTAATAAAAAAATTGATTGGTTAAATAAAGATAATACTTTTGTTTTTGGCACGCATGTAGCTTCAAATTTTTTAGTGGGGGGGCATTTTTTGGACCAGAAAGTCTTAGAAAAGGTCTAAATTAATGACGCATTACTCATTATTGTTTTCAGATTAAAAAAGGTATGGCTAAGGGTTCAGTTTGAGCGTCAAACTTTTAGCCTGAAATGGTTTTTTTTGAAACCCAAACCTTTGACTCTGGATGGAGAAGAGCACAGGAAACCCATCACTGAGTACAGGAAACCCAAACCTGTTACTCTGGATGGAGAAGAGTAAAGGATATGTATCACTGAGTACAGGAAACCCAAACCTGTGACTCTGGATGGAGAAGAGTATAGGATATGTATCACTGAGTACAGGAAACCCAAACCTGTGACTCTGGATGGAGAAGAGTATAGGATATGTATCACTGAGTACATTAAACTCAAACATGTGACTCGAACTGTAGTAGCAGTATCAAATCAAAGCCCTTTTAAGTCCTCCCCATTCCTGGTTTTCAGCCCGGCCTTCTGTTTATAAGATAAATGTACACTGTTTAAATTTGAATTTGCAAAGCGCCCAGCCATACTACCAAATTTGAGCCATGCCTTACTTTTGAAAACCTAACATCCAAGGTTTGCTAAATAGTAAACAGTGGTTTTGAGTTTGGATGATGGATATTTCCCTATAAGTGAGTTTTTTTGTTATATGTTTTCTAAGTATGTTGCTTAATCCAGTTAAATATTTTTGATGTACAATGATTTTGTTTGATTTCAAGTTTGATCAAATTAATACTTAATTGACACTCATTCTAGTCTATAGTCTAGATTTAAATTTTTGTTATATAGACAAAATTAAAGTATATTTTTCGGAAGGTCAGTGGTAATTAAAATATTTTTACTATTGTAAGCTTTAAGTTAATGAAAAAATTCTCCTTATATTTACATTGATTATGACCAACCCTGCCATTTATGCACTTGTCATAGACTAAAAGAGTTTAATGCTAAATTCTAGAGTAATGTATTCTAATTCTAAGTACCTAATATAATTTTGACATATGTATACTAAGGTAACCTAAAGTAAGGCATCAACTAATAGTTAACCAACCTACTGTGTACTCAATGATTGAGAGACTACTTGTCCTCTCATATTTGTCCATTCTAAGTAGAATTTATCAACCAGGATGTCGAGTGCCAGGCCTCTGTCAATCATATCTGTTTTAAGGAGCTTCTTATCCTGACCCAGGAACACCCTTGCTGTTTCAAATTTGTCCCAACTTCTTGATTGCAGGTCAAGTAGAGTTGATTCCAAGAAACTCCAATCTCGTAACATGATCTCCAATCTGGCTGATAACACTATGGTGAATTTTATGAACAGGTGAAATTCGTTATTTGAACCTTGAAAGCAGAGTGGGCATTGTAAGACTCGGTCTTCATCCTGGCTTACTGGGTCTGCAGCATTGTAGGCATCTCTAATACTGCATTCATGCCCCTTAACCTCACCAGTGACCAGAACCTTCAACCAGCGGCAATTCTCTGGAGTGACCACCACTTCCTTCGGATTGGTAGCAGCTTTAGTGAAACCAGTTTGCATTAGTTCTTTGTTTCTTTTATTTGTTTCACTTTTAATAGAAATGTTTAACTACTTAGTTCTTTTATTGGTGCATGACTTGATGACTACTAGAATATTTTAGAAATTTCTTTATAAGATGAATAAACAAACATGTATAGTGTTTACTGTTTACCTGCTAAAGTGAGTACAGTTAAAACACGAACTTGTCATTTTTTCTGAAAGAAATGATTTAAAGATATTCTAGAGACATGGGCTTTGTCTATTTTAAAAAACTTTATCGTTTTGTTTAAACAAAAACAAACATGATTATAAGAATCTATATGGAAAAGTTACAGGAAAAAATTTCTAAAAAAAACTGGAAATTTAACTTAGGTAAATCCTGAGTTTTAGATTCTTGGCCTCTGGAACTATTTTTTCCAAAAATAATATGGGGGCTGCCAATAAAGTCTCAGGAAATAAGGTCAAGTCTGAGATGTTTTCATAAAAAGGTATTTACTTCTACGCATCTGCATATTAAATATAGCTATGGGTTTTTTATTGTTAAGTCTCTTTTTTTCATGGTTGCAAACATCCTTTGTTTCCATGCATTTTCTACTAAAGGGCTTTATTTCCAGAGACTTTTTATTTCAAGGACTTTTATGTAAGAAAGTCAGAGGAAAAAAAAGTTTCGAAAAAAACTTGGAAAAAAAACTTTGGTAAAAGTCCCAATTTTTTAGGAGACAAATTCCGATTAAGCTCAACAATTCCTGGGACTTTTTTTCTGAAATAATATATGGGGGCCGCCAATAAATTTTCAGAAAATAAGATCACAGGAATAAAAAGGACTTTTCTTCAATGCTTCTTCATATTAAATAAAACCAGGGGTGTTTTTAATTTTAAGCCTCTTTTTTTCCATGGCTGTAAACATTCTTTGTTCCCATGCATTTTTAACAAAATAAAAGGACTTTTTCAGGAATTTTTTTTTTATAAGATCGTACTGAAACCAGAAAAAAATCCTTGAAAACAAAGGACTTTTTTTCCACGGGAAATTTTTTAGTGTCAATATTTAGGACTTGTACAGCTTCCTCTAGCTGGTTGAAAGTCGGCCCTGGACTTAAAATGAACCAAAGTTTACAGTACAGGGAGATGGAGCATGGGGGTGTTAAAGTTTTTGTTTAAACTTCTTTATTATCTCTGTTTAAACATGTCCTTCAATTTATGAGCTCTTTATAACACTAACGCATGCTTATTTTGTCAGTTTTGACTTGATAAGTATGAGCTGCTTTTTTTTGTTACAGTTTAATAGTTTATTCAATTCTAATTTGTTGTCGTCTTTTATCTAAGAATTGGGGTTAGTCAAAGAAAAAACCAAGTGTAAAACTGATTTTTTGGGCTCGCACATATACAAAGAGATTAGAGAATGCAGAGAGCAATTAAAGGGTAGAAAATGAGATATTTTCCACCGCAAGTTTCATTGTGATACAACTGGAGTACACAACCAGTAAAATAAAAGAAAGATAAAATAAAAATTTGGAAGGGATAAACGAAACCTTTAAAGATATGACTAAATTCATAAATTTTCTGTTTTCTGTTTAAAGTTAGAGTATTTTTTTAAAGATTGTAAAACTTAACCCGTGACAGTTAAAAACCTTTTGTGGAAATGTATAACGTGGCGTGCCGGGACAATTATAGGCCTGCCTATTCAGTGAGAGCTTATGAGCAGTCTGTGTTTATATATTTTGTGGTATAAATGTTTATATATATTTATACAAATATATATATAAATATCAATTCCAGACTCCAATTACTTGGATTTTGGATATGATAATGAAAAGACCATATTCGCGAAAAGCCTAGTACATTGGAATTTCCGAGCCGGGTCAACCTTTCCAGTCCCAGTTTGTGTTGTACCTAGCTCTATGGACAAGACTAGCCGTTGCAACAAGGTTGACACGGTCAGACTTTATGCTTTATATAGGTTGAATTTACTTTAAATAAAGGGGCAGAGGTGCGTGTATTGTCAATGAATGAAAATTGCAAGTATTTTTCAATTATAAAAAAATGCGTCTTTGCCTTTAAAAGTCGTTCTTTATAATTTTCTCTTCTACATTAGTAAAAGATCTATCTATCGCCATGTTGTGTATATTCTCTGGACATATATTTGCTTTGTATATGCGCAGTCTAACTGAACCCCTAGAGCGTGAAATTTAAAAGAGTATCGTTGAACAAAACTCCCGAGTTCATTTGTGTAGATTAACACCAAGAAGTTGAAAATAAAGAGAAAATAAAAAAATAACTATAAAAAATAATATGTGAACTGCACCACTTTTTTACAACTTTTACAAAAAAGTTATTAAAAGTGACATGAATAGTACACAGTCCCCTTAAGATAATTGCTCACACTAAATGTATCAGTGAAAGAAAATTTGATGCTATCCTGTGAACTACTGCCGTTTAAACTATGTCGTTTAAACAATTGAACTATTTGAGCATGAAAATAAACATGATTTACTTGAAATGAGTCTTAAAAATAGTTCAAATTAACATAAAAAAAGTTCAAATGAACGTGAAAATAATTCAAATGAACGTGAAAATAGTTCAAATGAACATGAAAATAGTTCAAATGAACATAAAACCAGTTCAAATTAACAAAAAAATAGTTCAAATGAACCAAAAAATAGTTCAAATGAACAAAAAAATAGTTCAAATGAACTAAAAAATATTTCTAATGAACACACAAATAGTTTAAGAAAAATTCAATTAAACATGATCAAATAGTTTTAATAAAAATATAGGAACTAAAAAATTAATTTTTTATTTGAACATTTCATATTGGTTCACTAGAACTATTTTTTTTAGTTCATTTGAACAACTAGCTGTAGCACTGGCCCCCTAGCCTGTCATAGCCACAGCGCTCGGCCCAGATATTGTCCTAATTAGGCATAACCCTGAAATAATACGCACATTTGAACTATTTTTTGGTCATTTGAAATATTTTTGTATTTAAACTATTTCATTTAATTTTTTTTGTTCGCTTATACTATTTAAAATTTATTTGAACAATTTTTATTTTCATTTAAATCCCAAAATTAGCAAGATAATGTGTTAATTTGAACTACAGGATATGACGTCATCCATCAGATGTTCCAATGAACAAAAGTTCAAACGTCCAAAAGTTCGAACGACCAAAAGTTTAAACGACCAAAATTCAAACGACCAATAGTTCAAACGGCAGTTGTTCAAATAAATTTCCACTGAAAATTTGGACCCTCTTCCTTGTTCACGGTGCTGTTAATACTAATTAAGATCTGAACAAGCCTAGATAATAAAATTAATTTCAGATTCTTTGGAAAACACAGATGTTTAAAGTGAATTTTAACAAGTGGTTTGTACTTTATGTGCAGATCCTCCATAGTTAATAGATACACAAATAGTAGATAGTAATAGATAGTAGATACACAAAGATTATAGGGAAACTGAGAAACCATATCTAATGAAAACTATTGATTATTATAAATTAATTCAATTGCAAACTTTAAATCAAATTTTCTAATCTCTGTATCGTTGCAACCTTTGGGTTTCCAAGTTTAGGCTTTTTGTTTAATATTAAAGGTCTAAGACATCGGATTGCAAAGATATAAAGATTTGGAATTTAGAGTTTGCGGCAAAAAAACATTTCCCTACTGCTTTGTACAGTACTTTGATTCGTGGAAAATAACCTCAGTGTCTTCTGACCCAAAGTTTTCTGATCTAAGGGATTTCAAACCAAATATTTTTGTTTTAAATTTCAAGCTTAAAATTTTTTGATTAATATTGAAGCTAGGTTTACATCTTTAGGTTAAACAAATATAGGGATTATGAAATTAGCGTTTGTGGCAAAAACAACTATTTCCTTTTAATACATACATTGCTTCATTGCCATGTTAAGTTCTGTGATTCGTGGAAAATGACCTGAGTGTTTCCTGGACTAGGGTTTTTAAACCTAAGATTGTTGTTTGTCTAATAGCATAGGCAAGGTGGAGAGTTTAGCGAGGTAAGTGGATAGTTTAGCGAGGTAGGTAGATAGTTTAGCAAGGTAGGTGGATATTTTAGCGAGGTAGGTAGATAGTTTGGCAAGGTAGATGGAGAGTTTAGCGAGGTAGGTGGATAGTTTAGCGAGGTAGATGGATAATTTAGCGAGGTAGGTGGATAGTTTAGCGAGGTAGGTGGATAGTTTAGCGAGGTAGGTAGATAGTTTAGCGAGGTAGGTGGATAGTTTAGCGAGGTAGGTGAAGAGTTTAGCGAAGTAGGTAGATAGTTTAGCGAGGTAGGTGGATAGTTTAGCGAGGCAGGTAGATAGTTTAGCGAGATAGGTTGATAGTTTAGCGAGGTAGGTGGATAGTTTAGCAAGGTAGGTGGATAGTTTAGCGAGGTAGGTGGATAGTTTGGCAAGGTAGGTGGAGAGTTTAGCTAGGTAGGTGAACAGTTTAGCGAGGTAGGTAGATAGTTTAGCGAGGTAGGTGGATAGTTTAGCGAGGTAGGTAGAGAGTTTAGCGAAGTAGGTGGATAGTTTAGCGAGTTAGGAGGAGAGTTTAGCAAAGTAGGTGGATAGTTTAGCGAGGTAGGCAGAGAGTTTAGCGAGGTAGGTGGATAGTTTAGCGAGGTAGGTGGATAGTTTAGCAAGGTAGGTGGAGAGTTTAGCGAGGTAGGTGGATAGTTTAGCGAGGTAGATGGAGAGTTTAGCGAGGTAGGTGGATAGTTTAGCGAGGTAGGTAAATAGTTTAGCGAGGTAGGTGAATAGTTTAGCGAGGATAGTTTAGCGAGGTAGGTGAATAGTTTAGCAAGGTAGGTGGATAGTTAAGCGAGGTAGGTGGATAGTTTAGCAAGGTAGGTGGAGATTGATGGGGGAGGGGGATGGGTTAGACTTCGTAGTAGTGGATGATAAGTCCATGAAAATGATGGTATTGTTCGTATCGAAAAATAATAAACAAATATTTTATTTTGATCTAGTTAACAACCTTACTTGTGAGGAAACAGATTTTCATCGAACTCTTATGTCTAAAAGAACAATTGTTAAATTTATGCTCCTAATAAAAAGGCTCTCCGTGTACTGCATGTGTATATTTAACGGCAATATAATTAGCTAGTATATATTATATATAGAGTTCAATTCCTTGCGTATGCTAAAATATTTCCAATCTGAAGAACACATGAGGGATCACTTAAAGTTGCTCTTACAGTTGTTGCGGCCTTTTCTACAAATATATGAGTTTTACTGAGTTTATCATCAATTGGAGTAAAGAAAAGAAAAAAAACACAATTTTCATTTTTACATTTGTGCTTTTAGGACTGTTGCCTGACTGTTTATATTACAAGTATAATGGCCTCGGAACTTAAAAGTTGTAAATCTTGGATCTTGAGTTCTAAACTCTCTTAACCCTATTTACCCTGACGTCTGGTTTCATACCTGGTTAACCCTAGAGGGAAATTTAGATATTAAGCAAAAATTGTGCGGAAACAATTGCGCAAACAAATTATACATTTTTGTAAAATCTGTGCAAAATTTATTTGCAAAAATTGTGTAATCTGGTTGCTTTTGTTACAGGCTTTCCATAAGAGCTATAAAATGTTGAAAGTTGAAATAGGGAATATATGTAATTTCAAGTTAAATTATTTGAAGAGGGGCGGGTCCGATTCACGTCAGTACCTTTGAACCTTTCGCTGATTAAGGATGAAATACTGTCCAGAGAAATGCTTGTAATTGTGTTTTTCTCATTATTGGAGCCAATTTATCAAAATTAAAACTTGATGGAATAGTAAAACTGAACCGAGCTAATATTATAGACATATTTATTAATACTAGAAATTCAGGGCGCATCGCACCCTTCTTTCTAGGCTTTTAGGGTGCTTCGCGCCCATCTTCTATTTAAACTTTTAACTGTTGCTTTATCTGTGAGCATCTTCTCATTGTACAGTATAAAACAAAAACAAAAAAAGTTTGCGGATATCATAATATTTTTTTGCGCATTTTCAAAATTTTAACAGACAGACAGACAGACAAGCCAAATTTATATATAGATAGATTTGTAAAAAAGTCCTAATTTTTGGCACTAAAATGTCCTGCGAAATAAGTCATGAAAATGTGTGCTAAAAATTATTTTGAAAGAACTGAAGTCATGACTTTTAATTCAAAGTTTTAATATCTTGCTTGTCACGGTATCATTTCATAAAAATAGATAAACCGAAAATTGTCAGTACATTTGACATTTGTGATAAATTTTTTTTTAATAAATAAAGTTTATATAAAAAAAACATTTTCCATTTTTATTTCCGGATTTTCTTCGTTACTTGCTTATGTTTCTCTTCTTGTATGAAAGCTTGCCAAGAATAAAAAAGTCTAGCTTATTGTTTATTGAAATACGCGACGAAAACTGTTTAAGAAGATAGTTGTATACATTTTTCAATAACATCTCATTGTTATACAATTTCAATCGCACTAGTTTACTTAATACGATGTTTGACAATTATCAGGTTCTAATTTATTTGAATTCCTAAAATGTATCAGGTTCTAAAACATAAATACTCTGCTAGGTTCAAATTCAAAATCTAGACTAAATATTCCAACGGAGTAAACCTCGTCTCCCGGAGAAGGTTCCGCTCTTGCCGGAGTAGTCTTGGTTTGGTCAAAGATTTTTCAAAAACTGAGTCTGCTGGTCTAAAATTATTGTATAAAACAAAGTTTATATTGCCATTGAAACTAAGCTTGTTTATACACTACACAGTACACACAATTAATGCACATAGACTATAGTCCCAACCAAAATAAATTAATCTCAGTCATCCAAAAAGTATTGTTTTTTTTTTCTCTTCTTAAATAGAAAAGGAAAATTTATAATAATAAATCTGACCTATGTACAGGGTCGTTGATAATATCAATACAACTAAGACGATTTTAATATTAATGCTTGGATTCCAAACAAGCAAGCTTTCAAACTAAAAGTTTACAAATATAAAGAAGCAAGAGAAGCTGTTAATTGACAAATTCTCTTTGTTTACGACGATCTCCTTAAGCTGCACGTGAAAACCTCTCCGTGCCTCTCGCTCAAGCCTCCGCCTATTGCAAGGCTTGGAGGTCATTCTTTCGAGGCTTATGACAGCCCTTCACCACCTCCGTTGTTTATGTGTCTCTGCCTTTTGAAAGATTAGTAAAAAATAACATTGAAAAAGAAAGTCGTCTTCATTGTAATGATATATATGACGACAACTGTATCTAGTTGAAAATAATGCGTAATTAAGTAAGAAATTACTGTTACTTATAGTTTCCAAAATTAAAAAAACTTTCTGCTATTCTTCTGGATCCTGATGAGTGCAACCGGACGGTGAAACTTTTGGATCTCCGACTTGAACCAGGCGCTCAACCAGACATTTGGCAATTATATGGGGCAAGGGAAAATTACTAGGGCAGGAAAATGTGTATATAATCAACCATGAAAAAACTTATCTTACCAACAGAATATTCGGTTGGTTAATATATCTGATATGAAATGGAAAAGAAATGTATTCTGGATAAAACAGTCAATATTAATCACAATACAGCACATAGTATTTACATATGGTCAAAACCACACATAAGGGATAGGAGGTTCATCATGGACAATTTTCTGAATAACTTTTTGAAACTAAATTTTAATGTTTAAATTTTGCTTCTATTAAAAATTGTTTTTGATTTTGATTTTTTTTTTGCAAAAATATTTAATTAAAAACGTGTGATTAAACACACACAAAGATTTTTTTAATGTTAGAAAATTGAAAATTCTTCCCCAACTATTCAAATCTACAGAAATTTTTTTTTTTGACAATCAAACTTTCATTTAGAAGACAAAGATTTTAGAAAAAGATCCTTTTTGCCACTAAAATTTGCATGTTTATTTCTCTCCCTAATATAAAACAGGTTTGTTCCTAATTATTTCAATGAAAAAGTACACTGCAATACATCCATAAAAAGAGAAAAAAAGAAAAATGTGTAACAATCATATTTTTTAAATTAGATGTAGAAAACAAGATTTTCAGACAAAAACACTTAAGACGGAATTCATGGTTAAAGAACACGTCCAGTTTGGCATTACTCCAGAATTATGAGCCCACATTTTGATTATACACATGAAAGAAAAAGCGATGCCAACCAATCCACTCAACAGTTTTAAAACAATCTATCGAGACAGAAGGACCATGACATAGAACTAATATTGGTCAAGATTAACTTCTAAAATTTGTGGGCTTTAGTCTAATACCCCCTTTCATTTTACCTTAACTGTCCCTTGTAAAAAAAATTTGAACAAATGAAAGAATGAGACGACATTTAAAATTAATACAATTTTTCGATACAAAACACAATAACATAATGAAACAATACAGAAGACGAAAATACAACAAGAAAATGTAAATTAAAGAGATAAATATCTTTATTCAAAATATTTGAAAAATCGTCACGTTACACATTCTGTTATTATCTACATCATGTTTATTCAATTAGGGTTGATGCAACATGATTGCCAGTTGAGTATATTGTTTCCATTTTGCTGCAACCCATAAAAGTTAGCTGCAAAATAATCAACATTGTTGGAAAAATAAAAAATGTATGCTTGGATCTGCAAAAATAAGTTTACAGATTTAACATGGACCTGAGCTGGGATCTTTAGAATGGGATACCTTTAATCCAAACTACTTAATCCGAATATCCAATGTGGATTTCTTGCTTAATCCACTCTTTTTTGGATATAGTAAAGAAAAATCAAAAACCGGTTTTACAAAATTAGAAAGTCCCTCCCGTTTCTGTAAATTAATCTTAAATGGCGCGCACAATTTCAAATTTCCCGGCTTCTGATACGCGACTCTGATTGGTTGATTTTATATACTTTTCAGGATAAAAGTACAAGATTAGGTTAGTCTCGAGATTACGAAAAAGAGAGGATCAAGCATTGATCTTGATTTCCATCATTCTAAAGTTCCCAGCTCTGCATAAATAAGTTTTAAGATTAGCGGGATTTAATAAAAATGACTGCATACTAAAATATCAGCTTTTTATATAAGAATCTTATATTAATGATTATTTTTCTAATTACTAGAAACACAATCTGACTTTTTAGTTTGAATGACATTAAAGGTGGAAGCAACAAACTGTTGATTTTATTTAAAATTTAAAAGTCAAATCTATCAACATTAACTCCCCTGACATTTTCTTTATCAGAAATTATGTTTTTTGTTCACAGAAAATTGAGGATTGTTATTTCTTTGTAAATTTGACTTCTGGATTTATTCAGGAGAACAAAGGAAATGGATTTGGGAAATTCAAAACATTTTAAAGTTGAAAACGACAATATCAATTATGCTTAAATAAATCAGTTATTGTTATAAATTACTTTAAGCAGGTTTTGATTTATATGCTTTGACGAAATATTCTGTAAGATAATACCATCAGAGCGGGGGGTTTCCGCAAAACAAAATTTTGTGGAAGCAAGCACCAATGATGCGCAATTCAACGCGAAGCAGATTCCAGAAAAAAATGGTACGTAAATAAATTGGACAGTTTGTGTGGCAACAGTGCACAAAAATTGCATGAAAAACTTTTTTCTTCATTTTTTGTTTAAGTTGCGCGGTAGTTGAATTTTAAACATGCGGAATTTACAGTGGAACAAAGAATTTGCGTGCAAAATGCGAAATTTTCGGCAACACTTGAAACTCTATATCAAGTATATCAAGTCCAAGGTGTACCTGTGATAGTGGAATCAGGCCATGCAAAATTGAGTTGATTTATAGATAATCCAGGCACAGATACAGCTGGAATCCAACCTGGCAGGAGCATCGTGAGATTATCAAACCTAGAGATCTCCAGTCGTATTCCGTCAACAGAGGAAAAGTAAACCTAAACATAATTCATTTTTCATGATTTTGTTTAACTTTCTAAATAAAGCATCCTTGTTAGTCAATTAAACCCCATATTAAGTTTTTTTTTTCATTCGTTTAGTAAAAATTTAATTCTTAGAATTTTTAATTAATTTTCCGTCCATTTCATTAGTTTTCTAACTGAAAGAACTTTTGATAAAATCATTCGTTATTGAGATCATTCGTTCAGTGAGATCATTCGTTCAGTGAGATCATTTGTTCAGTGAGATCATTCGTTAAGTGAGATTATTTGTTCAGTGAGATCATTCGTTCATTGAGATCATTCATTCATTGAGATCTTTCGTTCAGTGAGATTATTCGTTCAGTGAGATCATTCGTTCGGTGAGATTATTTGTTCAGTGAGATCATTTGTTCAGTGAGATCATTTGTTCAGTGAGATCATTCGTTCAGTGAGATCTTTCGTTCAGTGAGATCATTCGTTCAGGAAGATCAAGACTAATGTTATGACTTTAGATAGCCAAATGAACACGAGGCGCAGTAAATGTACGGAGTTAACAGACCCATAGCTGGCATTAATATAATGAAGACGGCTTTTTATTTCAAATTTGATCAAACTGTTAAACAGCATGGATACATATAAAGATAAAAGTTATGAGAAGCTCTCAATTAAAAAAAGATTCTGTTTGATTACTTGTAAACTTGTAATTTGAAAAAAGCTTGTTAACAATCAAGACTTAAATTTAAAAGTCGTCTTCATTGAATTGATATGATCGCCACCCACTGTCGTCGTCATTTAATAGTTAAAAAAAACACGTATCCACCCCGAAAGTAGAAGTTTTGAACGTCGAATTTGCGCTCAAACTCAGGATTTACAGATCTTTAAAAATTTTAATATGTATCAAATGAATCCGAAAGAAGTTTTCCACAACACTGCATACTCAGTTCAACTTTATTACACAGCCGGTCACCCCCTTTAAAGACATCATTGTTCGCAACAAATTCTGTTTTTATATATTAATATTATTACAAATATATCATCTGTATAATTAGTAAAGGATAAGAATGTTTGAAATTGTTATGAAAATAATGATACCTGAGCATCCTTGTCTAACAAATACATTCTTCCCTTTTCCAAGCTGAATCCAAGAATACTGTGTATATAGAGAGGCAAAGCTGCAAGATATAAAAGAATTGGTCATTATTATTGTGCACTGCAAACTCTTCTTAAAGCACTAGGCTTTTAAATGCTGCTTTAAAGTTGCCATTTTTTCACTGTCTCACAAAAAAATGTTTGCGGATTTATCTTTAATCGTTCATAACCTTCCATAGACTATCTATTTGTTTTAACCTAATTTACAGGGTTACCCACAAAGGATGAGACTTCAGAGACGATTGTACGGAATTTATTTAGTCCGTTTTCTTGCATTCAGGGTTCCTTGTAGGCCAAAACGGGCTTATTTCTGTGGCTTAATTATTTAGTAAACCATAAAAATTCTCAATTTAATGCGGAGACCAAAAACTAAGCTTCAAATAGTCATATTTTTAGAGTTTTGAGTCGTTTTTCAGTCTCATCTTTTGTGGTTAACCCTGTATTTAGAATGGGCATCGTTTTCAAAAATGATTGGTGTCCGAATTTAAAGAATTTATGCCGCGTCTCAAATCCCTCAAAAACCGGTTTCAATTGAGCGCCGGCTTAAAACTTGAAAAATTTAATACAATTTTAAGTGGAAACAACCTAATTGAGCCCTGGCTCAAATTTAAGCAGAGGCTTAAATTCTTTAAATTCGGCCTCGGAAGAACGATAATTTTTAGTATCATTTTGGATTTTTCAAAACTAGCGAACATTCGTTTTTAGAAAAAAACGTATTGTTAAAATTGACTGAAGTGATAGTTTCAAGCTTTTGAAAACAAAAAATAGAAGAACAAAACTATAGTTTTGAAGCAAAAACGATAGTTTTTGTTCAGATTTTAATTAAAAATGTTCACGTTCGAATCAAGGTTTGTAAATTCAAATTTAAATTTTTCATTAAAATATGCTAAATTTCGTCGTTTTAATTCCAAAACGATCTGTTTCCTTTCATAACTATTGTTTTCATTCCAAAACTATCGTTTTTCCATTTTGAAAACAATCGTTTTCAGTTTTTTTCATCATTAAAACTTGAAAAATTTAATACAATTTTAAGTGGAAACAACCTAATTGAGCCCCGGCTCAAATTTAAGCCGAGGCTTAAATTCTTTAAATCTGGCCTCGGAAGAACGATAATTTTTAGTATCATTTTGGATTTTTCAAAACTAGCGAACATTCGTTTTTAGAAAAAAACGAATTGTTAAAATTGACTGAAGTGATAGTTTCAAGCTTTTGAAAACGAAAAATAGAAGAACAAAACTATAGTTTTGAAGCAAAAACGATAGTTTTTGTTCAGATTTTAATTAAAAAATGTTCACGTTCGAATAAAGGTTTGTAAATTCAAATTTCAATTTTTCATTAAAATATGCTATATTTCGTCGTTTTAATTCCAAAACGATCTGTTTCCTTTCATAACTATTGTTTTTATTCCAAAACTATCGTTTTTCCATTTTGAAAACAATCGTTTTCAGTTTTTTCATCGTTAACAAAAAATGAGCGTTTAAAAAAAGTCCAAACTGCCCATCCCTAACCTAACCTGGAATAGTTGAATCAAGGGAGGTTGTAAAAGGGAGAGGTGTGGGGTCCACAGGGTCATAATAAATATATAATAATAATTAGAAAAATTACCCTTCCAACGTCCTTGTATAATGGAAAGCCAGCAAGGTTGTGCATCTTTATACTCTCCTACGTCACAGAGGTAGATGATATTCTCGTGTAAGGTGTCCACAGCAAATTGTCTAAAATAACATAGTTGATCACGTGCATGGCGTTCTTCTAGTTAGCAATATTCAAACCAAAACCAAACAGGCGTTTTTTCTTAAACTCAAAAGGCATGCTGGTTAACTATGCACGTAATAAACTTTTTAATGTTTTTTTTTGTGTCACACTTATTTTGTCAAAATCATAAAATTCTACAACCAAATTTTCTTCATGGAAATATTAATTTTTTTGTGCGTTTTTAACCCTAAGTAATTTTTTTTTCAAGGTTGCAACCTAGTGTTTCTTTACACCTAAGAATTAAGGCGTTTTTCTGCAGTTTATCACAAAAAAACCTATGTACGTTATTCTGGACATACTAAGCACTAAAAGTACTATTGGCGTTTTTAATACTAAATTGGTATATTTGAATTCTTTTAATTGACTTGAAAGTTGTATGATTCTTGAAACAATAACAACACAATTCTCATTATCCTATCATTTCCAACATGTTGTCTGCCTTTTTCTTGTGCTGTCAACATTACCAGAGATAAAAAGATTTTAATTTAGATTTGACATTTATTAAATTTAACCTAAATTATACAACTCTGAACGAAATTCTCCATATCTTCGGAAATATTGAAAGCACAAAAAAGGCAGACCACATTTTGGAAATGCCAAGATCAGAGGTATCTTGTAAATTTGTTTCTTTAATTAGACTTCTAAAATTAGGTTTAAAAATAAATACCGCAAATTATTTCAAAGATCAAAGACGACCTTCACTTAGTCTTGCTTCTGTCATGTTTCGTGGGACAACCTGTATATCCAATTTCCAAATTATAAGTTTTCGTGAAGAGGGGTTTGTGTGGTTATTTATTCGAGATAATGTTCAACAAACAGTATTAATCAAGGTTCTAATTCAGGTTCATCAGGTCTCGGTAGATGTTGTCCGAGATCCTCTAGAGTGGAAGAGTGGGAGAGGTCAGATGGGTTGACCTTCTCCTTCCAGTGCTTGTCGTAGAGTGTTGAAGACCTGGGGTTCTTTCCATCATCAAGAATTAGATAATACGAGTTATACACGAAGCATAATAATATTCTTTACAAAATTATGATATAACAAACATTAATATATGTACAAAATAAAACGAGCACTATTTAACTTCCTTTTCTTATTTACTAGTTAGAATTGCATAATGTAAAGTATATTTAAACTAATCGGTTCTTTA